>NC_091567.1:16242316-16247316 GCF_042767895.1 Penaeus vannamei
ATATTGAATGAACAGAAAAAAAAATCGTTACCTTGGATGGCAAATAAAAGGAATTCCTAACTTGAGTGCCAGCTTAAAGCTAATTTCAAGATGTTCCTTGAAGAGTCCGAAATGACCCCTCGCAAAAGGTTTTAATCCAAAAGCAGATTTGTAAAATATTCACTGAAGGTACTTCTTACACAGATATATATTCCATCAGCGACGGAGATCGAATGATGGTGACTTAGATAAGTAAAATATATACTTGGAACTGTGCAGAGAATACTTAAAGATTTCTCTGACGAATTATTAAGTTTTGGGGAAAATGCCATGATTTCCCATTTTTCTAGCCAAAGAAAAAAATAATCGGATTTTCATGAAGCTGCTTTGTTTATTACTGCTGTAACTTGTTATTATGTTTATATATTAGTATTGTTACTTCCGTAAAGGAGGTTATGTTTTTGGTAGCGTTGGTTAGTTTGTTTATTAGTATAGTCACTCAAAAAGTTATGGACAGATTTATTTAAAATTCAGGGTTGGAATAACTATAATTATTATTATTACCTTTATTACCTCAGTCAATGCTCACAGACGTTACCAGTGTACTTGAGAAAAGGTGATTTTAATGTAATTCTTCAAGTGCGAATGTTTCTATTGCTTTAGTGACCCTATTACCTTGGCGGGGGTATGCGCTTTCTGAGTGCTTCTAGTTTCTACATTTATTTCTTTGAATAACATTATCATTACCATTGCAACAATAGCAGTTGTGGAAAGATCTTTGTAATTGTTGCAATGACACTGACAATATTCTGGTAAAGATATGACGATAATTTATTTTTGGTTATAACAGCTATTAAGTTAACAAGAGTATTTCAGTAAAGGATGATTTTAAAAGTTAAGTTAGATATGCACTTGATTTCGGTTGGAATTAGTCTTCATTTATCTATTCCTTTTTTCGAGTGGCCAATTTTATTAAAAACTAGTTTGGAAAGTTTCAGGGTAAGGGATATTACTTCTGTATAAATTTCCCTATAAAATCCCCTATATTTCTTTGCATGAGTGCTAGGTGACTGTTCACTAATTCAGAAGTATGTTTTTGTTCAAAGATGGGGATTGAATATATTGTTCATACAATTAATATTATCGGTTTATAAAGAAATGAAAATGGCAAATAAAAGGAATTTCTAACTTAGGTGCCAGCTTAAAGCTAATTTCGAGGGGTTCCCTGAATAGTCCGAAATGACCCTTCGCAAAAGATTTAAATCAATATGCAGATCTGTAAAATTGTCATTGAAGGTACTTATCAAATATAAATAAATTCTATAAAATAAAAGGCTTTTGCAAAGTTAAATGTGGAAAGCGAAGGAAAAGCAAAAGCAAACGCTGCTGAATGAATAAACGTAAAACAGAAAGATAGGAAGAAAAATTTCACTATGAAATATATCATATCAACTCTTGTTAAAAAGCGACGGAAAATCGGACGGATTTGTAGCGGATGACGTATGCGAGGGAAATCAAAGAAGCCAATTAGATTCGAGCGTGAACGTGACGTGAACATAGCCATTCAATAGAACTAGTCAGATATGGAATAATGACAATAGAAGCTGGGCCAAAGAGAAGCCATTTGAAATTCAAATCAGTTCCATCATGGCTAGGCAGTGTGTAAGATGTAAGAACAATTATTTCAATTTCTTCGCGAAATATCAACAAAATAGCGAAGCAAGCTTACTATATCTACGAGATCACGGTGTACTTCCAGTGGAAGTACAATGCCAACACTGTAAGACACCGTGTCATTACAGAAACCAGTTGGTTTGTGGTGAATGGAAAAGGGTCCAAAAACAAAAGGAAGGAAGTAGTGTAACTTTACTGTAAGCGATCGCAATTCCCGCCAACGACGGCCTGGAATATCCCGACGATCCCAGTGACCCGCAGCCTGGCCCGTCTGGCGTTAATGCATAAGGTAAGATGTGGTTAATACTTTTTCTGGGTCTGGGCTCTCTCCTGCCGGAATATACGAGGTAAAGATTTTGCTGACAATGCGGGGGTGGGGAGGCGGCAGCCCCCCTGAAAGTGGGTTCAAGGGGGTGAAGTCCAATATATCTACTGAAAAACGTGTCAGATTGTATCATTCGCTAATCAATATTCGTACCTGGCTCAAAGAGGTGTAAATCTCACTGCTGGAAAGGAGCGGCAGTAGTGTATGTATGTGTGTGTGTGTGTGTGTGAAGTGTCGTTGTGCAAATGAGCCAAAAGGAGGGTAAGCGTGGTTGGAATCCGAGGAGAGGCGTGTATAGATGCTTTATCTATACATTAGGATTTTAGATTGTTTAGATTAAAATATATTAAGGTCGTGTTCAGCCTTCCTTCTTACAATGGTCGGGGACTTTCAAAAACTATAATAAACTGAGCTATTTATTTAATAAAAGCAAAGTAAAACATGACATAAAACGAAACACGGACATAATAAACTACACAGTAAAACAAACACTAAAACACAAACGAAAACACAAGCACTAAAGCACGACAATGACATAAAACAGACATAAAACACAGTAAAAAGAACTATATATATATATATATATATATATATATATATATATATATATATATATATATATATATATATATATATATATATATATATATATATATATATATATATATATATATATATATAATAGAGAACCACCTTTTCTCTCGTATACATGATCTTAATTACTTGGCTCTCTATTGCCGAGACCACCTTTCCTGCGCACCACAACCTCTCGAGTCCAGCCCTGGAACCTGGGACTCTGGAACTCTAGCTCGAAGTCGTGCGCGGGGCCGGGAACTCTCCCTTGTCACCTCGGCCCACGAAACAATATTGGTTCTCTTTGTGGTTTTATATTAAACTTTTCCAAAATTAAAATAGATTTTCCATACTCATTAAAAATAGTCAATAAAGTTCCATTTATAAAATATAAAGATTAAAAGTTCCATGAAAATAAGAATAAAATGATAGATAAGAACCATGATGTACAATGTATGATTAAAAAAAAGTTTTATAAAATGTTCGTAAAATGTTCATTAGAAGAGTAAAAGTTTCATGGTATTTCATAAAAAGAAGTAAAGATAAAATGTTTCTTTCAGTAATGATTTTTCTTGGTGGTCAGGCTCTTCTCGGCGTAGGGCTCATTTCAAACACAACATATATTTTTTATTAAAATTAAATAACACAAACAGTTAAAAAAAAAAAAAAAAAAAAAACAGTAAAACAAAGAGAAAAGCAGGTGAGTCCTTCCAGGTGTGCTTCCCGTTTTCTGTGGGCCGCAGCCTTCTCACCGCGATGGGCATCCTCACCCCCAGGGGATAAAAACAGGGGTTGTGGGTGAGCCAGGAGGCGGAAAAACGCGGGACCTCCGCCGTGGCGCGAGGCTGGATATAATCCTTCATCTCAAAAAAGACGGGGTGAAAGAGACACATAGGGGATCGCTGGGGACGGATACAGGCGGTCCACTACAAGATACCTAGTTTGCCCGGGCTCTATCCAGCCGGAACATACGAGGTGAAGATTTTGTCGACCAGTTGGGAGGTGGGGGGGGGGGGGCGATAGCTCCCTCTGAAAGGGGTTTAAGAGGGCGGAGCCCCTATACATCCCTGGAATGTGTTAATATACTATGCTTGTTATTATTCAACTGATTTTTCAAGAAATTCCCTGATATGTAGGCCTATCATGCCCTTCCCAGTTATCGGGACCGATATCATAGTTATGCTTCGTTTGCAAAGGAAATGATAGATTCGTTCGACACTGACAAGATTTAAATGTTTCTATCAAAAGAACTAAAGAACTGTATTAGAATCATGTACCAGCTTAAAACTTATCATCATCATTGCGGAGCTAACGCCGACGGGGGCGCATAGCTGCGTCCTCCCTTTGCTTGTACCTGCGAGGATCCCTCATGGCAAGTCGCCAGGCAGGGACTCGGCCATCTCAAGCTCCTCACGACAGGTTTGATCGAATTGCCCAAGCCACGACTTCCTAGGTCGATCCATAGGTCTCCTCCACCTAGGGTTGTCTCGAACAGAGACAACCTGGTGGGCGGGATCATCCTGAGGGAAGCGAGCCAGGTGACTGTAAAGCCTGAGTTGGCGATCACGGATTGTGCAGGTAACAGGTCCTGTGCCAGTCTCACGGTGCAGCCGTTGGTTGGACACATGGTCCCGCCAACAGTACCCCATGATCCGGCGCAAGGACCTATTACAAAAGGCATCAAGTCGAGACTTCAAGGCGCAGGATAGTGTCCAGGTTTCACTACCGTATAGCAAAACTGGCACTATCAGGGCCTTGAAGACACGAAGCTTGGTCCTTCTGCACAGGTACCGACGTCTCCAAATACTCTTGTCGAGAGAGTTCATGACCCCTGCTGCCAGGCCAATCCGTCTGCTGACTTCATGGTCTGATAGCCCAGAGTTATGAACTACACTGCCAAGGTATGTAAAGCTCTCTGTGACATCAATGTCCTCGCCACAAGCACGTACCAACTGAACAGGTTCTCTTAATATGTCCCCAAAGTCCTGGATCTTGGTCTTGGTCCAGGAGACCTCTAGACCCAAGGGCTTCGCTTCATTACTAAATGCATCGAGAGCCACCACTAAGGATTCCAAAGACTCAGATAGAATGGCAACATCATCAGCAAAGTCAAGGTCGGTAACCTTGATATTGCCCAGTGTTGCTCCACAATGACTTTGAATAGTAGCTCTGCCCATTATCCATTCCATGCAAGTGTTGAAAAGCGTTGGTACAAGGACACAGCCTTGCCTCACTCCTGAACTAACAGGGAAGAAGCTTGACAGGCCCACACCACACTTTACAGCACTTTCAGTACCAGTATACAGACTTGCTATTAGTCCAATAATCCTTGTTGGAATTCCTCTCAGTCTCAAGATCTCCCAGAGTGATTCTCGATGCACCATATCGAATGCCTTCTTGAGGTCGATGGAAGCTGCAAGCAGCCCACGCTCGAACTCACGACGACGCT
>NC_091567.1:16259816-16262171 GCF_042767895.1 Penaeus vannamei
AAAGAAATAAATACAAATAACTTACTCTCATACATCATGTCTATTGTCTATCGTGTCCGTGGTCGGTGGTCCTTCCTGATCAGTACTGGCGTGTTTCGCAATATGCGCAGAGAACCTGCGCACTCACATTCAAACAGAAAAATAGCCATGGCGAGTGGTGTGCAAAATGGCAATGTACCTATACTGCATGTTAGTTTTTTTAAAGATTTTTTTTTCTCATTTTGATTTCCAGAATAATACAATCTGGTTGAAAGAATTCTTTGTCTGTTTTCATTCAACTCCTCGGAGACTTCTAGTGACAGAATTCTACTTCCTCCAGGTGAGGCTGGAACTGATATATTCCTTTACTTCTGATCTTTGGTAGGTAGGAGGTACAGGTCTTATTTTGGTTTTGGGGATTTTCTTTTTTCTTTTTTCCCTCCCACCGACATTTCATTATCACCAGACTAGCCCGCTATTCAAGAAAAAATTGCTGTGGCCTAACGAAAAAACGGTAACGAAAACAATATATATAAGGAGAACTTTGGAGATCCCAAAATAACAAGACACTCTGTCGTTAGTTTTTGACTAAGCATGGTGTCTTACTGAATGTCTGCACTCCTTACATGGCATGTCTTAGATTTATTTTTGTTAACTCTTTATTAGAGACAGCACGTTATTTTCATTGATTTATTTACATTAGTTTTATTGTCAATATTACAATTTATGTTATTTTATTTGAAAGAATAATAATTGGAATAATGAAATTTCATTCAAAAACTATTTTTTGTCAAACATAGTAGTAACATAGAAACATATTCTCATATTGGATTATTAGATATAGAAAAGTAGTCTTTCAGTCTTTGTTATACTACTGCAAAATTTCCGTGATATAGTTGCCTATAACCCATTTATTTTCTTTCCAGTCTTCCCTGATAGATGTATAGAGGAAACCATCAACGACCTTTACATCAGCGCTGACTTGTGACCGTGCATTACTCATCAGTTTTTTTCAACTCTGGCCATGGAACATAACCACCGGGGGCTGCCTTGGTGTGCCTTGACATCAGGGGCCTTGTGGTACCCTCAACGTCAATTTGACGAAACATTTTAGAGCTAAGCCTTTTGACGCATGATATATATATATATATATATATATATATATATATATATATATATATATATATATATATATTGTGTATGTATGAATGTATGTACATGATACACGATCTTATATTTTGCGGATCTCACTTGTCCAGTATACCAAACTGCTCTCTACTGTTTACCTCACCCTTGTGTAAGGTAAAACTCTTCCAAGCAAACAGTCTTGTAACGCTAGGGTCACGCTAGTCCTCTGCCTGGAATCCCTAGACAGCCTCGCCGAAGTCTGGCCAGCTACAGCTTTTGATTGGTCAGCTGACCTGACTTCGGCGAGGCTGTCTGGGGATCCCAGGACAGAGAAGACTAGTGTGACCCTAGATTAACTGCTGTGTTCTTCTAGCTGGTTTATAAACTGAAAAGAACATTCATGTAATTAACAGTTTGATGTACATAATTACGCTATGTATGTTTTTCATATCAAATCTATTCATGTTTGCAATTACGTTTTATTTGGTTCCTACACAGAAACGTTTACAGAGAGAAAAGTCACGATGATGTGATTTATCATCATTATCATTAGTAATCGTGTCACCACATCAACTTTATATTTATCGTTATTACTTTTATTATCGTTATAAACTCTTGATCACTATTTCTGCAACCAAAATGAATCAATGACGTATAGGAAAACAGCCCCAATAAGAAATGAAATTATTTCGTAATGTTTCAAACTCGTCAGGAGGTCATCATCAGACGAGTAAGTAATCGAAATGGTTAGGAACCTTGCGATTTAATTTCATTTCTAATTGTGGTTGTTTTCCTTTTTCATTGTGTACACGTTACTGTCTTTGTATTTAATGTTCATTACCAATTATATTGATATTAATTATAGTATAAAATTAATTATTATAACAGAAAAATGGCAACAACTTTGTAATATTATCAGAGATTATGGCAAGTAAATGCATGAACTGATCTCAACAGAACTCTAAAATCATAAACAAAAGGATTATCGTCTCATTCTTATCAGGTGTTCATATTGGTTATCGCCTTATCTATTTCTAGTAAACGCTTAATGCTTGATTCTGGATTATATATAGCGTTGCAAACCCGTTCTTACCAACGGAAGAACTGAGAAGGTTCTGGCTATATCTGAAAAGGAAGAATATCGATATTTGTGTTTCGGCGTTTTAAAATTTCGAACCTATACTTCGGATGAGTGAAAACCACCAGAGAAGTGTTTGTCAAAAGCCACAAAAGTCAGAATGCGTTTGA
>NC_091567.1:16262671-16265171 GCF_042767895.1 Penaeus vannamei
ATCAGATGCACATGTCTGGCCATGCCTGAACACTGAACTGTAGTCTGATAATATTTATTATAATCAGGCTTTAGTCTTGCATTATGAAAACCGCTGCATTTTTGCAAATTATATGTTCGAGCAAACAATTATGTCATGATCTGCTGACTTGAACTCCAAATATTTGCCTATGCAGGAGGCCTTTGGACGTCCCCAGTTTTCGGGGCTGCTCTGGGCGGGATTGTACTTGCAGTGGGCGTCACTGTCGTCGCTCTGCTATGTCACTTACGGCGTCAGAGAAATGTAAGTTTGCATTAAGCACTTATTACCTTCAAACACACATATACACTCATAATCGCATACACATATGTAAATGAATACATTATACCAATATCATTCCAAACAAACATCTGCATATAAACACATGCATTAACATATCTGTATATTGATTAAAACAGCATTCTATGGCTGCTCACAGGAAGGAAGTGCACGGACTCCACAGCAAGGACCACCGCCGGAACCCGAAGACAAGTCGACCGACATCGATTCCCCTTACCTGAAGCCTCGAGTCTTACCTCAAAGAGAGTCTGAACTATCAGACTGCACCTCCTCTGGGTCTGAGCATGTCTACGAAGAGGTGGATAAAGACGTTTTCTTGTCTGGACACGATCTTTATCCAACTCAGGCTGGATTCCCTTGAAGTTGAATAGAGAGACATGAAGGAAAGGGATACAGGACTACGTATTTGGTATTGGATTCAGGCTGAAGTTCCAGTTTGATTTTTGTCATTCGTTTGTTTGTTTTCTGATGATCATGATTTCTCATCTAAGACTAGAGTATTGCTGACATACTGCATACTTTATTCCTCTTCTATAGAACACATTACTGATAAATACAAGTGAATGCATGGGTAAATGAAGGAATGATTGATAAACTTGGAAATATGTCCGCCCAGAGTGAGACAGACTAACACAATTTTGAGCTGAATGTCAAGTCAGTGAGTGGCACGTTGACATATTTCCAAACGGAATAACAGTAGATATCATTAAAAAGCAAATGTTGTACCTAATATATGTAGTTGAAATATACAACAAATTCGTTAATCGTTATCTATCGAATTACATACTATGAACCTATCTGATGAAGTGACAAACTATCAACAGACTTTCACGCATTGCCCATCTATTGGAAATAAAAACGGTGGAGGGATGATTAAAGGAAACGATAAGTATGCAGTACCTAAAATACATAGGAAACCTTTTAATTATGTATGATTATAGTGATTAAATAAATGGTGATGGTCTCTCCCACTCTTTTCTTTAAAATTATCTATTTATTGGCATGATTTGATAATTCTCGGAAACATCGAGAAAGGTGTCACAAGCATTGATAACGGCACAGCAGCGATTGCTCAATGTTATCATTGAGTCATGTGGAACCCGCTGATCTTTATCAGATTTGAATAATTTTTCGATATTTGTTTTATGAGCGGCAGCGCAGAAGTCACAGTAGAAGCAGAGACACAACAGAGGAAATTAAATATGGGGTATCGCCATTTTGAGCCAGGAAACGTTAATTAGGCTTACGATTTGGTCGAAAGAATGAGTGGATAAATAAATGATAGATCTGATAGACGCTGCAAGTTTATATCTAGGGGGAGGAGGACTGGCAAGGCCCACCACTCCCGAGCCGCACATTTATCCCAGTGGGCTGAGGGGCAGGAGTTGGTACGAAGCCAGGGCGTGTCCACATGCTGGTGGGCCATGACCCCGCACCTCTGGGGCAGTGGTTCCCAGCCTTTCTTACAGGCGACTCCAAGCATGCACCTCCAGCCATGACCACGACCCCAGTCCGTTCTACAACGTGTAGGCTTAAATTATATCATATTATTCAATAAATATATCATTAATTCGATAAACAAAAATCCACAATTACGATTTTAATTTCTTTAGTTCGAGTTTCATCAATATTCAGTGGCTATCATTTTTTCGACTGCATTTTAAGGTGCTGTGTAACAATCAAACAAAATTATGTCAATTCTCAATCAAGATGTGACTACGTTTTTGATGAAAACATTTCACAATTGAGATTTGACCACATCTGATATTTTGAGGCCTTGGCAACCCCAGGAAAAGGTGTGTGTGTGTGTGTGTGTGTGTGTGTGTGTGTGTGTGTGTGTGTGTGTGTGTGTGTGTGTGTGTGTGTGTGTGTGTGTGTGTGTGTGTGTGTATATATATATATATATATATATATATATATATATATATATATATACCTATACATATATATATACATATGTATATATATATATATATATATATATATATATATATATGTATATATATGTATGTATGTATGCATATATGTATATGTATATGTATATGTATACATATATATATATATATATATATATATATATATATATATATATATATATATATATATATATATATATATATATGTATATATATATATATATATATATATATATATATATATATATATGTATGTATATGCCTAC
>NC_091567.1:16270171-16275171 GCF_042767895.1 Penaeus vannamei
ACACACACATGGTTTTGGCGAGCCGAGACCTAATTCCGACTCAAGGCATATTCAGGGCCTGGTTGCACGGCCAGCCAGACGAACTCGATTACGATTTCGCCCTTTCTGTCAGAAAGAACTCAAGAGATCCTAAACATGCCCATCACATCGCTTGGAGACCATACACCAAAACAGGTCTGGCAGATCACCAGTCTATGCCGACTCCCTACCAAGGATGTGGACGGGAATTTCCACTAAGTGAATCTAAAACAAAAGATGGCTATACTCACTACCAAATCACATACGAGAAGAAATTTAGACGAGACATCTACCGACCAGCTGATAACAAGAGGGAACACACTGCTGGAAGCCTACCGACAAGTGCAACCTCAATGGGTGACCACCGTTTCCTACCCAGAAATCTGCGAGGCCACTGACATCAACGCAGCGATCAAGGGGAAAGAATCAACCACCAAGTGCCCAACCATACACCTCCTAGACTTACTCACCCCTTTCTCACTCATTTTCGCTGAGATGGTGTGTATGGGTATATGCTTCAAAGCCGCCAGCCCCTGCGAGTCCCCTTTCCATATGGTCCTAAAAATCGAACAATGCCTGGTACCCTTACAGTCACGACATAAGGCAGAACCATGTTATGGAGCCCAACCATGCCCATCGTCTTTGATTTGACCGCCAGCATCGGTAACACCCACATATTTTCGAAGCTCAACCTCCTCTTCAGGTTATTTTCGTCCCTGTGAACCGTGTCCAAAACTGCATAATCAAGCCATTTGGCACTATGTTTTTCCACAACTCGACTTTCGGTCTGCGGCGCCACCTTATACAGAATGATGGATCAAATCTTTGGAGATCTTACTTTCTCCATAGTTTACGTGGTTAGCTTTCTGATTTTTTTTTTTTTTTTCGAGGAACCACAACGAATGCCAGCACCACGTTCACAACTTCACATGACCCTATATAGAAAGATAGGAAAGCACGTATTGTAACATGTAAGTTACCCCTAAAATAACAATTACATAAATAAAGACTGAACAAAACAATCGTGTAAAGTGCAGTGTACACTTCAACTGAAATTTAACATTTTGTTATTTGTGTAATGTAAAAATAAAATGTTTCATAAAGACAAACAATTACATAAATTAATAATATTGTTTATTTTACATAATTACGGTACTTTTACATAATTATCATAGCTATGTAATATCTACTTTTAGTTCAAAATAAAGTTGGTTTTGATTGAGTACGCTTCTTCTTGAGTCCTCACAATTGGTAACCCTTAGAATCGGACCATGTCATTGAAGACAAATCCTAGTGAAGTGAAAGAAAACGCCGAAACTCCTTCCATCCACGCCGTAGCAGTGAAGCTGTCCCCCTTTTGCCCACAAGAAGCTACATCCTGATTCCGGCGGGCAGAAATCCAGTTTCGCCTGAGAAGAGTCACAGACCCCCGAACAAAGGCAGACTATGTGTTGGAGGCAATCCCTGAGCATTTATTCCCTCGTGTTGCCGCATGGCTGGACAATCAGGACCAGAACCAAGACGTCGAATATGAAAACTTGAAGAGTTACATTGTACAAGAGTTCACTCTCTCCGTCAGCGCCCGTGCCTAAAAGCTCCTGAGTCTTCCCCATATACCTCTGGGAGACACAACAGCACATGCAGCATGGAACGAGATGCAGGCTCTCGCTACACTCCCTGACCTCGACCCTACCACCAACAAACCACGGCATGTGGACTTGATGCGGGAGCTGTGGCTGCAGCGCCTTCCCCCCTCTGTAAGATCCGCCCTGCATGAAGCCGACGACAGTCCCATAAACGATCTCATAAAGAAGGCAGACAATCTCATCAATGCTGCCAGAGCATCTCGAAAACCTGACACAACCTACTCTGCATCCGCCGAGGACGTCCCTGACATCAATGCTGCTAACAAGCGACGACCCAACACACAGGTAAGACACTACAAACCTGGAAGTGCCTCTTCCCAACCATCACATGGATTTTGTTATTACCACTACAAGTTCGGAGCAGGGGCCCACAAGTGCCTACCTGGATGCCAGTGGCCAAAAAACGTGTAATGGGGCCACCACTCCCCGCTAAGGTGGCAACCCAGAACCCGAGACGCGGGAACGTCAACGCACTTAACAACTCAGCATTGAGCTTCATTACGGACTCCCTATCTGGTCGCAAATTCCTCGTGGATACAGGCGCATTCCGTTCTCTGTTCCCAGCCACAGCAGAAAACAAAACTCGTTCCTGGACACGACCATCAAATGTCAAAGTTGTTGCAGCCAATGGAAGCCCCATCCCAATGTACAGTACCCAGACTATACCCATTCAAGCTGCCCGGCGCAGTTTCACTTGGGACTTCATCATTGCTGATGTTAAGACACCTCTTCTAGGAGCAGACTTCCTCGGGCACCACGGACTACTCGTTGATGTCGCCAATCGTAGACTCTTGGATGTAACAACCTTCTGCTCTACACCCCTAGGTTCCAATCATCAGTACACAGAAATCTGCACTGTGAGAGCAGATACCCCTTACGACAGCCTCTGCAAAGAGTACCCAGACGTTTTTCGACCAGAACTCCGTCAGCAGCCTGGACAGCCAGCCAAACATGGAATATTCCATTACATCAAAACGACAGGCCCTCCGGTACACTCAAAATTCAGGCGTTTATCTCCAGAGAAGCTTCAAGCAGCTAAACAAGCTTACTCCGAAATGGAACGGATGGGCATCTGTCAAAAGGCATCAAGTCCCTGGGCATCTCCTCTGCATCTTGTGCGGAAACCCGAAGGCACCTGGCGACCATGTGGTGACTATAGGCGTCTTAACCTGATCACAGAACCAGACCACTATCCTCTTCCCAACATGGCGGACCTAACCTCTAACCTTCATGGTGCCAAGGTTTTCTCTAAACTCGACCTCCTGAAAGGCTACTTTCAAGTAACAGTATACCCTGAAGACATACCCAAAACAGCAGTCATTACACCTTTTGGCACTTACACCTTTAATTTCTCCACATTTGGCCTATGAAATTCAGGGGCTACCTTCCAACGCATGATGGATGGCATTCTCGGAGACCTTCCCTTTTGCGCCTGCTATGTTGATGATATCCTCATCTTTTCAGGAGACCCTAACACTTACGGGTCGTGTTAAAACGACTCCATAATAACGGGCTGGTGGTGCGTCAAGACAAATGTCAATTTGGTGCTACATCCGTGGAATTCCTCGGACATAAGATATCGCCAGCAGGCGTCTCTCCCCTCCCAAGTGAGGTGGACGCAGTTTCACAATTCCCTGGTCCATCACTAACAAAGGAATTCAAGATTTTGTCGGCATGGTAAACTACTACCATTGTTTCCTTCCAAAGATTGCACACATCATGGAACCATCCTACAACTCCCTTGCCGGCAAACCAAAGAAATTGGAGTGGGGACCTGAGCAACAAAAAGCGTTCGAGACCACCAAGATTGCCCTTGCATCAACTACAACTCTCACCTTCCCCACACACGGCATTCCACTTACCCTTACCACAGACGCAAGCTCCGTTGCTGTTGGGGCAGTCGTTGAACAGACCATAAGGGGTAAGACACATCCTCTTGGTTTTTTCAGCAGAAAGCTACATCAAGCAGAAGTGAGATACAGCACTTTCGACCGCGAACTACTTGCTGTTTATCTTGCGGTGCGTCACTTTAAACATCTCTTAGAAGGCAGCTCATTCACCATCCTCACAGATCACCAGCCACTGGTACATACTTTTTCCAAACCTGGTGATGCTTGGTCGGACAGACAACAGCGGCAACTCTCCAGCATCGTCGAGTTTGGCTGCACTATCAAATATACACCAGGGAGTATGAATCCTGTAGCTGACGCACTATCAAGGGTGGAAATAAACCTCGGAATTGACTACAATGAAGTAGCAGCAGCCCAAAAAGATGACCCAGAGACTACAGAATACCGCACAGCCATCACCAGCCTGCAGTGGAAAGATGTTCACATTGGAGGCGAAGGCCGCACCATTCTGTGTGATGTAAGCACAGGTCGCCCACGCCCCCTTATCCCAAAATCTTTCCGCCGAAAAATCTTCAACCTCATCCATGGTCTATCACACCCATCTGGACGAACAACTGCTCGTCTGATGAAGGATAAATTCATCTGGCACGGAATGAACAAAGACATCAAACAGTGGGCTCGATGCTGTGTTGCCTGCCAGATGAGCAAAGTAAGTCGTCACACTGAATCTGGCACAGGAGAATTTCGGCAGCCCATGCGCCGGTTTGGACATCTCCACGTCGATGTAGTGGGACCCCTTCCACCTTCAGACGGCGCTCAGTATCTATTCACTGCTACAGAGCGCTCCACCCGCTGGCCGGAGGCAATTCCCATGCAACACACCACTGCCCGAGACTGTGCAGAAGCTCTATTACACGGATGGATCAGTCGTTTTGGCGTTCCAGACGACATTACCTCTGACCGCAGACCTGCCTTCACATCTCAACTTTGGACATCTTTAGGAGAATTGATGGGATCAACTATCCATCACACCATCTCATACAACCCAGAAGCCAACGGTATGGTGCATTAGATCAGACTGGAAAGCTCAACTTTCCTGGGCTCTTCTCGGGATCCGAACATCCCCAAAAGAGGGATTACAAGTTTCCCCTGCTGAGATGGTGTTTGGGGAAGCCCTCACTGTTCCAGGGGAGTTCTTCCCAAGTTTATATACCCCTACAGATTCTGAGCACCTCACCAAACTACGCCATGCTGTTGAGAAGTACCGACCATGCACTCAGACGCACTCAACATCTCCACAATACCTACCCAAGCTGATCCACAGTTGCAAATATGTATTCATAAGAAATGACGCTCATAGGTCACCCCTCATCCGCCCGTACCGCGGGCCACATGCTGTCTTGGAGCGTAAACCCAAGGCATACCGTCTCAGTATTGGTGGGAAGAGCGACTGGGTATCCATTGACCGCTTAAAGCCTGCATACCT
>NC_091567.1:16283000-16285500 GCF_042767895.1 Penaeus vannamei
GTCTTATATTTTGTCACTTTATCAGATAAGTTCATGGTACATAATTCAACTGATACTGACTAACGAATTTGTATGTTGCAATTACATGTATCAGGTATATTTGTTTTCCTGTTGCCAACTACCATTCTGTTGGAAATATGTCAAAGTGACACCGACGACATTCATTGTTCAGAACTATGTCACTGGGCGAACAGAATTTCTAAAAGTTTATCGGTTATTCATTCATCTATGTTAACCAGTAATGTGTATAAATATGTTATACAGAAGAGGATAAAGTTTGCAGTGTATCAGCACTATTCTAGTCTTAGATGAGACAATCATGGTCATTAGAAAACAAACAAATGAATGACAGAAATAAAATTAGAACTTGATCCTGAATCCAAATACAAAATACCTAGTCTTGTAATCCTTTCCTTCATGTCTCTCTGTTTACTCTGAATGGAAACAAGCCTGAGTTGGATGAAGCTCTCATTCAGACAAGAAGGCGTCCTCATCCACCTCTTCGTAGACATGTTCAGAACCAGAGGACGTGCAGTCTGATGGTTCGGGCTCCCTGTGAGACAAGACTCGAGGGTTCAGGTAAGGGGACTCGATGTCGGGCTGCCTGTCTTGGTCTGCCGCCGGTGGTCCTTGCTGTGGAGTCCTTGCACTCCCTTCCTGTGAGAAAAATTTAGGTAAAAATCAATATACAGACATGTTTATATGCTTATGCTCGTATAGGCTGATGTTGCCATATAAGTGTGCACAATTAAATGTGTATATGCAATTGTTTGTGTATATGAGTATGTGTTTGAAGGTAATAACAATTCATTTTTAACAAAGAATCGAATATTTCCAAAGATTCAAATATGCCTATACTTACATCCCTATGGCGACGGCGCAGACACAGACACACGGCCTGGCCAATGAGAATCCCGGCCGCGAAGATCAGTCCAGCAAGAAGGCCCCAGAATAAATAACCTACAAAGAAATAAGAGAATGAAAACGTTTCAGTTGCCTAGTCTCCATTCCTGAGGTTGAATATAGCAAATATATATATTTTTTTAATGGAAGACTATGATGTCCTCGTAAAAGCTTAAATTTATATCTATCTATCTATATATAATATATATATATATGTGTGTGTGTGTGTGTGTGTGTGTGTGTGTGTGTGTGTGTGTGTGTGTATATATATATATATATATATATATATATATATATATATATATATATATATATATAAATGTATGTATGTATATAATATATATACATATATATAAACTTATATATGTATTAAAGTAAGAGGTTGGCCCTATTGCAGAGGAATGAAAGGGGTTATTGCTTGCTAGTTTCTTAAGGGAGGTGTATGTGAAACCCCATGATAGACCCGTGCCCTGGGTGCCGAGGGCGGAGCGGTGACGAGCGAGACCGTCGTCTGTCTGCCGTCTCTGTCCCTGTCTCTCTCTACTCTGTCCTTGCTGTCTGAGGAGGCGTCCTTTTGTGCAGCTATTTCTTGCAAGGGCGGGTGATTTCTTACACCACAGAAGTGTCGAGAATAAATGCAGAATGAACACTGAAGTTCACTGAAGGAGGAAGGCAAAGTGGGCACCATCCGGCCTTTAAGCATATCGAAGCATGTCTTACATCGCTTGGCCACGCGAAAGGTTCGACCTCGAGCCATCTGCAATATCTTATGCACTGTTGGCCCGTCTGGTGGCAAGCTTTGCTAGGCTTCTACAGATGGTTGCTGGTGATCCATGGTCTGCAAGGTCGTCATGTGCCAGAGTAGCGGTGTGGTAGAGGTTTCGCAGTCAGGTGCAACATTCAGTGGCAAGGAAGGTTATCATGGTAAGGAGGGTTAAACCGTCATCAGGGTTGAACTATAAGTGTACCAGGCCAGTAAAAGGGCTAAGGAGGAGGATGGTAAGTTACTTGTCAGTAACCTTACTAAGATGCCAGAAAATGAGAGCGTAATAAGAACATCAGTCACGAGAAGGTTGTCACATGAGGTATTAATTACTTTGTTTGTTAGGATGACTCTCGTTTAGTACCATCATATTTGAGAGAGAGCAAAAAAAAAATGAGCGAGAATTCTATATCTTCGGTTTGAATAGTCAAGTAATTATGCATTGGACACAGCTGGACCTGAACTTAAAGTTAACTATGAATGTCTCAGGCGCACTGTCTGAACGTAAGTAATTTGTATGGTGGGGCGCGATTCCTGCATGGGAGATTCTCCCGGCGAGCAAAATTCCAGTTTTTAAAGCAATGAGCCAGCTTAAAATTACCTTGCATGATATCAACTATATAAGCTTATATAAAGCATGGTGTCTGCAGTGCGAGCCATTATTTGCAACAGAATCGACCCAATCAGTTGTAACATATTCACCAATACTTCAGTTTCAAAGAAGCATAAATTCCAGCATTACTGAGGACAAGATATCGAATTTTGAGAGGACGTCATGAGAGCGAGTTAGATTCACTTATAAGTCAAAGTACAGTTCATGATCCTAGAGTCAAT
>NC_091567.1:16290500-16293000 GCF_042767895.1 Penaeus vannamei
AATAATAATAATGATAATAATAATGAGCATATTCCTGTTCGTTTCTTCATAAATGCATCTTTATATTTGAACGTATTTCTTCAAGTTTTTATTCTTTTTACACATTCTACCTTTTCTCTTGAATCTTATATTATCTCTGCTTGTCTGAATGACCTGGAGGGCCTTTTGAGTTGATCCCGTGTTGCCTTCTTCACAAATGCCCTGACTTGCGCCCTGCTTGCCCTTGAGGTTCCCCGTGTTACCCATATCCCTTGGATTTATATATATGTTCCATTAGACCTTGTGACCGATATTAAAAGATCTTGACTATTAGGAATCCCAAAGAGTGCCACTAGTAACAATGTTGTGCGGGCAGATTATCTTGCTATAATTTACTTTATAGGATGGTAGAAAAGGTAGAGACTAAAATAAATGATTATAAAAAAGTGTTGGAAATCAGTGAAGAAAAACAGAACAAAAATTGAATCTGACTGATATGATTCAGTGTTATTTGAGTTACATTTGTACCCAAGAGAATGTTATGTTAAAAGGTGGTGTCTCCGGGAGTTCACTGATTTTCATAAGGATGCTGACAACACAGCAACGTTTAAATAGCTTTTCTCCGATCGCTGACACAGGCCTCCTCGAATACTTTAATAAAATGCAGAAATTGTTTTGCCGTATGGTGGCTAAACGACAAGCGACGGAACGAGATATTGCTGGGAAGTTTGTTACAGGTAGGCTAGTTTTCATTATCACACGTGTGTTTGGCGACATATATCGCCATTGATGAGTTAGAGAAAATATTTGATGAGGAAATGCCTGCAAATGAAAATGCTGTCATTCGTGATCACACGCTCAAATATCTATGGGAACTCAGGGATGATGATGTAAATGTTAAAATCATTTATTGATTTTAAAAGTCCATCCATGTGATTGTGGATTTGAAGCGTGCGATATGGACACCTTGGCATCAATACAAAAAATAAAAGAAAATTGGAAGGAAAGAATGTCTAATTCCATTTGCTATAATGGTTATTAGTTGTTGTGACATGCCGTCTGTTTATTTGCTTCTAAATTGCCCTCTGTACAAGGAATTACTGGAGTTACCATCTACTGGCAGCGCACAGGATTAAACGCAGGAATGAAGGGAAAGGCGAATAAAAGCTTTTCATGCTGCAATGCATAGTGCTTATGAATGCATATGTAGGTAATAAATAAGCAGCGTTTCATGATAAACTAAAAGATACCAATTGTACGAACTTCAGTATAGCAAAAACATCATACATTTCTGAATAATCAACAGTGCTTTAGCAGCAAAATGTGTAAAATGTACGAGGTTATCGTGAAACTAAACCAAAAACTTTCAACTTTGCATCAGGGTCACAACCCCCTGATACCGTTTGATTCTGATAAGATTGGCTTTTCTCGAAAGGCAACCGTAAGTTCTAATTGAAATCACGTGAATGCCTTTTTTATAAACAGCAATTGTTAAAGTGCCCTTGTTAACGTATGGCTAAAAAGGCTGTAATGATAGCCTTTTTTGTACATAAATATCATTAACATCTGTACCAGAATGTTGCCAGAAATTTCTTTGATACCAAAAATAACGAAGAACTTGCAATGGTAAGGATGATAATATCCACAGAGATATAAATTTAAAAATTATTCTCATGATTTGTTTAAACATGATCATAAACATAACAGCAACAAGTTACAGTTCAGTAATAAACAAAAGTAACAATCAAAATCCTGTTAGTTCTTTTGGAAACGTCTACGCCAGTTAGCTTTGTGTTATTTTTCACGAGAAAAACGCAGGTAGAAGTTTAGTTCTGAGTTCCGTTTTTTTTTTTTTTTTTTTTTTTTTTTTTTTTTTTTTTTTTTTTTTTTTGCACTAGTGCTAAGAGGTGAACGATATTTAATATGAATTTATATATAAAAAAAATCTCATTAATGTTTCTTTCTTCCTTTTTCACCTTTATTCATTTTCTAACTTTTGCCTTTCCTTTGCTTTGCACCGTTGGTGTTAGACTTTTTGAAATTTACTTTGATTTGAGAAGCACCTTTAGTGACTATTTTATGAACCTGTATTTTGATATAAAAACATTTTGCGAAGGGTTATTTTGGACTTTTTGGAGTAAGCTCTTAAAGTAAGCTTTAAACTGGCACTTGGCAGTTTTGTTTATTTGCCACGCAAGATTACGTGGTATTGTTTGTCTGTTCATTTTTCGATATCTGTATTCCCATCTCATGTTTTTTCACACATACTCCATGTTCTGTTTAACGCAAGTTACCTAAATGAATAGAAGGTATCACCCTTGGACTCCAGTCGGGCTCAGACTTTTATCCTAGTTGCCAGGTTGGTTCTGTCAGACCCTAGGCTGCTGACCCTTTACCTGATACACCACAGTTGTAATGACGTCAACATTTTTAGACACAAATGTAAAAGAAAGAGAGCGATCACCATACCGTGAAGGAAGTCTGCCCTGCACACCGACTGAAGTCAAGGCGGATCCTCTGC
>NC_091567.1:16318000-16333000 GCF_042767895.1 Penaeus vannamei
ACGATGACTAACTGATGAATACTATGACCATGTCTTAGAATAAGTAACATTCTACGAGTTGTGTCTTTTGAGCTTATGTTTATTGATTTTTACTTCCGTTGAAAATATGATTATTTATCGCACAGATGTTACAATGTATGCCCCTGTATGTCCTCAAAATAAGGCGATCTTAACAATATTTTTGGTGTAATGTGTTGGTGTGCTTCACACACCATATTTTCTTCCTCATCCTAATTAATTTATGTTGAACGATTTGCTACGAAATGTTGAATATCTAAATTTGTCTTCTTTTTTTTCTTTCCTTCTTTCTTACGCAGTCACGTTCTGGTATGAGCTGCTCGTTGTACATGCTCACGTTTATATTTATTCTATCATTATTTCTCCTTTTACTGTAAATAAGATACATTTGTTTTGGTGTCTCTTGAACATATGTAGCGTGAAACACTGGACTCAGCACCCTTCCACCTCAGCAGTTGTGTGCGTACGCTCCCCTACGCGCTGGACCGTGCAAGTCTACGCTTCCACATATATGCAGCCTCGAGGCCCTTCTTGACTTCATCTTTCTTACGCCTTTTACTGCAATTTTTCATTTTGTTTTACTTTTCTCCTGCGTCAGGTACTGTCCTCTTGCAAGCCTATCCTTCCCTGTTATTTTCTGTTTTACACGGTATTTCTTTCATATGAAACTTCCCACGTCAAGTTCTCGGTAAGCAATCTTGCAATGAAATGGGATTAAATTGCCCACCTCACAAAACCCATTGCCCTTCATGGGGAGGAACCTTGGCCCTTAAAGCACTCTTCTTGTGCCCCCGGAGACTTCACTTCTTTGTATGCTACACACTTACATCGCAACCAGTTAGTAAAATGTAATAAAAATAAGCACTTGGTACCATAAAGCCGGATTTCACATTCAGTTCGTAGAAAAGGTACAGCGCAGGCTCTTTTCAGGGGTCAAGAAAATTATAAAAACTGGAATTTTAATACATTCTCACAAAAGTACTATGTCATATTCAACTGAAAAGTTTGGTTTCATGATAATAAACATTTATTTATAATATTACACTGATAGGAAAAGTTATGCAGTCTTTGTACAATGCAAAATAAAGTAGCAGTTGAACTTACTTGAACTGACATGCATCAGAAAGTATTACATAAACATTTGAAGTATGTAACATAGAGTAATATCTACAATTCATTTTACACCATTTTACAATACCACGACCCTCACATTCCTTTGGCAATCGAATTAAACAGAAAATTTATTCCGCTGCCATCTCTGCTGTTGCAACTCAAGAAATGTTTCTGATTTTTTTCGAACCAACAGCAATGAAGAAACCATATATGATAATGATCTTGATGATAAAACTATTATCAATAATAATAATTAACTGAGAACAATAATAATGAAAATGATAATCATCATACTGCTAAGAAGAAAAGAAATACGTATATATGATATATAATGGCAATGATAATGATAATAATAATGATAATAAATCTCATGACAATAATAATAATAACTATTGTCATTATTATTCATATTATTATTTTTATCATTATTATTATGATTATAACAGTAATGGTGATAATATTGATAGCGGAAATGAAAATAATGATCAGCCATGCTATATCCCTTTCGGGGCGTATTAGACAAGAAAGGGCTTCCATAAATATCCACCATGCACGGCTGCCTTGGGTATTCGCAACTGCAGCAAACTAATGTGCATAAAACCGTTTATTTTCAGTTGTATGTACATATAAAATTAGCAATAAATGTACAAAAAAAGTTTTCGTTATATAAACTCTAATTATGCGAGTATAAAAGATAATTACATCGGACAGAGTATCATTTTATGCCGTGCTGTACATCATTTTTAAAAGTGCTTTGAAATGGAATAATTTTCTTTCTGTAATTAGTATATGAAAAGCAATATACATTTTTCTTACATGCTTCGTAACAAAATGAACACAGGAAACGAGTGTCACATAGACAATCACTCAATACATAAACTCTAAAATATATATATATAACGTACTATATACAATAAAAGAATCATACACATGAGTATTTATAGCACAATGTTTAAAGCTAGTCTTCACATAATTTTGCGTTGCCTTAGTCTAATGCCTCAGCACATGAGTCCACACTTCAGCCACTGCAAAGGAAAATGGTGAGGTTTGGTGAACGAGGATTTTGTTTTCGTCTCTCTCTCTCTCTCTCTCTCTCTCTCTCTCCCTGTCTCTCTCTCTCTCGCTCTCTCTCTCTCTCTCTCTCTCTCTCTCTCTCTCTCTCTCTTTATTTCTCTCTCTCTTTTTTTCTCTCTCTCTTCATTTCTCTCTCTCTTCATTTCTCTCTCTTCATTTCTCTCTCTCTTCATTTCTCTCTCTCTTCATTTCTCTTCCTCTTTATCTCTCTTCCTCTTCATATCTCTCTTTCTCTTCATATCTCTCTCCGTCTTTATCGCTCTTCCTCTTTATCTTTTTCTCTTTATCTTTTTTTTCTTTCTTTCTTTTTTTCTTTCTCTTTTTTTTCTTTCTCACTCTTTCTCTTTCTCTTTCTTTTTTCTTTATCTCTCACTCTCTCTTTTCCTCTCACTCTCTCTCTCTCTCTCTTCCTCTCTCTCTCTCTCTCTCTCTCTCTCTATCTCTCTCTCTCTCTCTCTCTCTCTCTCTCTCTCTCTCTCTCTCTCTCTCTCTCTCTCTCTCTCTCTTTATTTCTCTTTCTCTTTATTTCTATTTTCTCTTTATTTCTATTTCTTTTTATTTCTCTTTCTCTTTATTTCCTCTTTATCTCTCTTCCTCTTCATATCTCTTTCTTTCTCCCTCTTTTTCTTTCTCACTCTTTCTCTTTCTCTCTTTTTCTTTCTCACTCTTTTTCTTTCTCTCTCTTTTTTCTTTATCTCTCACTCTCTCTTTTCCTCTCACTCTCTCTTTATCTTTATCTCTCTCTCTTTCTCTTTCTCTTTATCTCTCTCTCTCTCTCTCTCTCTCTCTCTCTCTCTCTCTCTCTCTCTCTCTCTCTCTCTCTCTCTCTCATACATACACACGCATTTCCCCTTTCTCTATGCCCTACTCATTTTATTCCTCCTTTTTCTTCTTTTTTTCCTTATTGTTTTTATCACCCTTCTGCTTCTCCTTTTCTCCTTCCTTCCTTGAGATGCCTTCCTTCCTTCCTTGAGATGTCTCTCTTTCCCTCTCTCTCTCTCTCTCTCTCACACTCTCACTCACTCTCTCTCACTCTCTCTCTCACACACACACACACTCACTCACTCACTCACTCACTCACTCACTCACTCACTCACTCACTCACTCACTCACTCACTCACTCACTCTCACTCTCTCTTTCTCTCACTTACTCACTCACTCTCTCTTTCTCTCACTTACTCACTCACTCACTCACTCACTCACTCACTCACTCACTCACTCACTCTCTCTCTTACACACACACACACACACGTTTGCGCACACACACACACACACACACATTACATATGCATATTTGTAGATCTGTAAATACTCAGACCGACGACAACAGGTCTTATCCATCAATTTATGATCATTTTATGCTTCAAGATCATGCCACAAAATGCAAAAAGAAAAAACAAACCTCGCCCAGTGAGAATTTGACGGCGCCGTTCTGTAGAGGGTCTCGCTTCTCAAAAATATCTGAAAAGGTGAACGAACATCATGAAAAACCACTTCACTGTGATAAATTGTACGTGAACCCATTATGTATAAATCATCATTCTAAAAAGACAAGGAAAAGAATTGATTCATTGATTGCAAATAAAGCGTGACACTCACTGAACGCAACGGAGAGGTGGAGCACTGCGCTGACAAAGTCCCCGAACCTTAGCGTTCCGTCTTTTCTCATGTAGCGAAGCACCAGTGTGGACACAACCTCCGTGTTCAGTTGAAATCCTGAGATAAATCATGGGGTGTGAATATAATCTGCACTTGAGGCATAATCAAACATATTCTAACATGTTTTTATGACAGACCATAAAAGGTGCTGTCTACCCTGGCATCTGTAGTTTCTTCGAGTTTGTTTTTTATGCTTGTTTAGGTAATATTGCTTCAGTGATGCTATGTAATGTTTCCACAGTAATTGCAAGTTACAACATACAGCCTGTAGTACAGTAGACCAAGAATTGTAGTTGAACTCCCAGAACTCCATATGACTTAAAATGAAAATAATCATAAATGTCATTTCCATCACTCCCCTTTTTTCCTTCCTTACCGCATAAAGATGGTAAGAAGAAGACAGAAATACTGACCGACATCTTCTAAGGCATCCCGAAGTCTCTCAGCTTTCAGGATTCCAGTTCGCTCTTTTGTGTGGCTCTTGAAGGCATTCTGCCAGAATTTCAGACTCACCATCAAGTCTTTGAAGTCTGAGAATTTCAGTCTCCCCGTCGCTGAACTCTGTGCATTGGTTAAGGAAGAAAACGGATTCATGGAGAAAGATAGCGGAGGCTTATCTATATTCCACCCAAGTAACCTAAACTATAATAAAATAATAATATTCTTTCAGAAGATTTAGATTTTACAGTTACAGTTACAATATGTTCTGTCCGTATTTGTGATTATCGTGCAGAAAAAGGATACATCTAGAGCCAGGATGACTTGTCTGCAGATGTCAAGACTAGCACAACTCTTGATGTAATCTGGAAAAAAAAACAAAAATTTATTTTTTACATAATCCTATTAAAATAGCATGATGTTCAACCCTATGTATTATAATGCTAAGTAGAGTAAAATTCTAAAAATACCTTTTCCATGTATAATTAGTTACTTACTGTGGAGATCGAGGAAACGTTATATACCAACATAGAAATTCAGGGTTAAGGAATTTAAATCTAAATAAAGTATAGATATATGGCCTCTTTCCTTAAGTTGAAGCAATCTATTTGTTGCACTTCGTGATAACTTTTTGTAATTGGCACGCTGACGATGATAATCAGGTAACTGACAAGTCCGTTTCGGTAATTATTTGGTAACTGACAAAATTATGATAATTATATAAATGTTGACATGACGATGCTAATAAATTAATAAATTACATCATAATGTAAATTAATTGGAAGCAAACAGATTGAAGGTAATAATCATATGAGATGCAACGATGTCATTTGGACGTATTCAAATAATCTTTCCCATCCTCTAAAGTGTGTTTTCGCTTTAAAGAAAACGGGACCGAGCAGTGCCTCACACAACTGTTTATTTCGTAAAATTTACTCTTTCCTTGTTGACATTATATGGATGTAATCAAATTGTTCTAAGTCAAGGCTGTAGAGAACTGTGGACATTTTACTGGCATCTTTCCAAAGCTTGTGGAATAATTGATTCACAACACACCAAAAATAATTTCTCGACATTCTTCCTCAATTCGTCAGAACTTTTGAATGCAGATGAGATGGTATAGTATCTGTTCTACGGAAGCAACAGGCACTATACCCATCGTTTCCTTTGTTCCCGTAAATGTAGCTTTTTTGTAACCTCTTTTTCCCCATGGCAGAGTTATAGGAAATATCAAATTGAATTTATTTAATTAAATATACTTCTGTATACCTGTACACCGCAAAGGAAACGCAGCCTTTGACATTACGGCATGGCTAAACACACGCACTCCTCTGCTTCTAAACTGTCACGTACCATTTGGCAAACAAGCCTCGAGCAGCTCATGAAGTTCAAAGGCGTTTACAGTGCGGTGTTCGTCGGCCACCTGGAGGAACACGGCTTCGTACTGCTGCAGGCTCTTCCCATCCACTGAGCCTCGGGCCTTCAGCAGCGCCGGCTTCACTAGGGACGGGGCTGTGTCTACTAACCTGAAAGTCAAAGTGATTATCGTAAATCAGAGGCCTGCGTCGCGTTTTTTATTTTCAAAGTAAACCCCTTAGCACAGAATGTCCTTATTAGTCTTGAGTTTATAAAAGATGTATCACTCTGATTCCCTGAGAACTCACTTGAGTTTGAGGGGCTTTGAGGAAAACACCCTCAGAGTGAAGGAAGATTCTTGCCCGGGCTCGAAGGTGGTCGGCAGAAGGATGTACCCCCCTTGCTCCAGCTGCACTCGCTCGCTCACCTGTCCGGATTTGAACGCTTTACCTTCCTTCTCGTTATAACTACAGTCGTCATCATTGCCAATTGTAGTACAAATAATCCGCAAAACATATGGTTCATGAGCTCTGATATAATATTCAGTAAAAGTAATATTCAGTAAAGAGAAAGACGGCAACTAACCTGTCGGCTGTTGGTGTACTGCGAATTGACGAGTGATTTGTTCTTCTTAAAGAAAGCTTTGCTGATGGAGTCGAGGCCATTCTTGGAGAGTGGGTAGGCTGTGAAACCTATTACCTGAAAACAGACATTGAGTATACACTAATACATCAACACTTTACAATATTTGTACTATAATTAAAAGATTAATTTATTTCCATTTCTAAAATTCTACAGAAATTTCCATTCTAAATCACTGATTGAAATATATATAAATATGTATTGTGAAATACCTTTGGCTCCATGACGGAATGTTGGTTCAGGGAAATGACGACTTCCTCCATGTCGCTCAGGATGAGGTGGAGCTGCGGGTTGATGTGGAAGGTGTCTGCGGGGAAATATGGGGTGAGAGCGGGTTCTTTGCCTCCTGATCACCGGTAAGATTGCTTCCTTCCTTAGTCTTTAAATATATTATCTTAATTCTTATAAGAATTAGGATGAGAACATGCATAACAGTTTTCCAGTACTTTAAACCGTGACACAATCAGATTTTGAAATAACTACTTTCATTTTATTGTCATTCTTCTTAAACATAATTCATTTTCATTGTTCAAAGAGGCGTCACTCGACGCTTCCCCTCCCACCCATCATTGCTCGTCCGTGCCAGGCCACGCCCCTCACCTGCGTTGTTCCTGCACCCACCCGCCGTCACGCCCTTGAGCCACGTGCCCTGGTACACGCGGGACGTCCAGGGCGTCTTGTGGCGCAGGGAGGGCTCGTCCCGCGACGTCTCCCCGTCCAGGTGGATTACCTCCAGCTGCGTGAACGTCCGCACGAAGTCACTGTAGGACATCCTGTGGGGAAACAGATCAGGTTTTGATGTGCGTTGTTCAGGATATAGAACTGCGGCGTCTGATTGGGTTGGTTTATTAGAAGCTACATAATTGTATACGTTGCATATGCCTTTCATAAACGTCATTTCTGGATACCCTTCGGGCATGGGGTGAAACTTACCAGAACTCGCCCTCCGGTGTGAGCTTGAGGTTGAGTCGGTCCCTCTCATGCTGGTGGACGTCGTCCCACTCCGGGGCGTCGCGCCCTCTCCAGCTGCCCAGGTACTCCCCGCTGGTTCCAAGGGGAGTCCTCAGCCGCACCAGACTCACCTGCTCCCCACTGTATCGCTCAACCTGCAAACGTCAGGAATGGTAGAGTGTGCAAGAGTACAGGTGAACAGGCACTGGCGGTGTGAAAGAATGTCAAGGATAGAGCGATACATATATTTCGCTATGACTATATATGATGCTGGGTAGCTATGACTAGTACCTTTTCTATGGCGTAGATGCGGTAGTTGACGCCCATGACGATGCCATTGGCCAGTTTCTCCGGCTGCATCTTGGACTGGCCATGGTTGTGTCCAGTCACGACGGCGGTGACGATGGATGTGAGGTCAAGTAGTTTAGCCAGGAGACGCCCGCAAGTCGTGGGATCCGCCCGCAAGCTCACGCATTCCGCCACGCCGCCCGTGAAGTCCGACAAGCCGTCCAGGGATGTGCCATATTTCAGAGCCTCGTAGGACCCGTGGAGCCTAGAAGGAAGGGACTTTGTTTATCGGGAATTATACAGCAAAATCTACTTCACATTTCCATTAGAACTGTGAAGCCTCTTGACTCTTGACTGACGCTACTTGGGACAATCGAGTCGCAGACAGGTCTAACGTCATGTTGCTAAAGTACAGTTCTCTCGCTCAGTTCACTCGCTAAGCACCACTCACTTTGCATAGGCCTTCTCCAAGAGCGCAGGCCAAAACTGGTTGGTTGACTGCGAGTGGACGAACACCAGCTTTCCGTTGACGGTGGGAAGTCTGTCATCCACGAGCACCTCCCGCCACTCGCCGCACCACCACACGCGGAATCTGGGGGGCGAAGGCATTTTAGAACTGCATTTAGCCAGTCACAAATACTGGTACGTTTGGCGAATTCCTAAAGCAGTTCCAGTCAACTTTTCTTTCGGCAATTTCAGTAAAGATTCAACAGCAAGTAACATTTATATGGGTATGTGGGAGGAAAGTTGAGGTTATACAGATATTAGACGTTATACTGACATGATGAAGCAGGTTGAGTAGGAAATCCATTCAAACTAGCTCTACAACTTCAGAAAGAGTTAGAGCGACCGTTGCTATGCCACCTTAGATACAACGAGAACGGAGTGTGATTTGAGTACACCATTAAGTATTCCCGCCTCACCTAAATACACCGCAGTAGCCGGCCTCGGGTTGAAAGTCCTGGTCGGCTGGCACCACTCTGTAGAAGAGGCCCTTCGTCAGGTGGAGGCATCCCAGGCACGACACGAACCACCTGTCACCTGTGAAGATGGTCTCCATGAAACAAGATGCTCGATATCCTTCCAAATTAAAACGTGTGTGAATCGACAATATGGAGAGCCAACAGCAAAGCATCTCTTGAAAAAACACGGTTGTAAAGCATTTTTACTATCTCTCTTCTTTCTATCTATCTATCTATCTCTCCATCTTCTACTCTCACTCGTACTCTTACTCCTACTCCTTCTCCCTCTCCGACTCCCATTCTCTCTCCCACTCCCTCTCCCACTGTCACTCCCACTCTCCCTCCCACTCCCTCTCCCACGCCCACTATCAGTCACTCTCCCATTCGCTTTCCCTTTCCCACTCCAACTCCCACTCCCTCTGCTTCTCCTACTCCCACTCCCTCTCCCACTCCCTCTCTCTCTCCCACTCCCTCTCCCACCCCCACTATCACTCTCCCACTCGCTTTCCCTTTCCCACTCCCTTTCCCACTCCCTCGCCCTCTCCAACTCCCACTCTCTCTCCCTGTCCCTCTCCTCTACCCTCACCCTCTCCCACTCTAACTCCCACTCCAACTCCTACTCCCTCTCCCACTCCCTCTTCCACTCCCACTCCCTCTCCTACTTCCACTCTCACTTCCACTCCCACTCTGTCTATCTGTCTGTCTGTTTGTCTGTATGCATGTATGTATGTATGTATCTATGTATGTATGCATGTATGTATGTATGTATGTATGTATGTATGTATGTATGTATGTATGTATGTATGTATGTATGTATATATGTATGTATGTATGTATGTATGCATGTATGTATGTATGTATGTATGCATGTATGTATCATCAAAACGCCTCATGTACAGAGCAACGAAGCTCGGGGGAGAAATCACACGTAAAGGATCTCATCAAAGAAACCACATCGAGGCATACAAGGAATGATGCACGTAGGGGCGGAAATAAGTCAGACGAGAAAAAATGAATCCTCAAAAGATGAAAAAAGGCCAATAAAAAGCTACAGAACGAACAGGAGGATTGTGAATGGCACCAGTCAGGCACAGTCGGTCACGGTTGCCTTCGTCCCGGGGGCGGCCCCGCCTACGCCCGCTGTTCATGACAAGGACCCGTAAGGGAGGATAATCATACGTTGCTCACGCAGCATGAAGGCTGCCATCCCCGAGCGAGCGATCTCTCTCTCTCTCTATCTATCTCACTTTCTCTTTCTCCTTCTCTCTCTCTCTCTCTCTCTCTCTCTCTCTCTCTCTCTCTCTCTCTCTCTCTCTCTCTCTCTCTTTAACTATCTACCTCTGTCTATCTCTATCTATCTCTATCTCTATCTATCTCTATCTCTATCTATCTATCTCTATCTTTCTCTATCTCTATATATCTCTATCTATGTCTCTCTTTTTTCTCTTTCTCTTTCTCTCTATCTCTGTTTCTATCCCCATCTCTCTCACTTATTTGTGTCTCATTCTCTATCTATATTTCTATTTATCTTTATCTCACCCTCTATCTCCCTCGTTATATCAGCCCCCGATGCAGTAAAAGGGTGAACATGCGCTGGCACCACTCACCTAGCTTGCCGTGGACGATGTCGAACTGGTAATTTTCTTCGGAGATGAAGATCGGATTCTGCACCAGTTCCTGCAACACGTCAAAGGCTGAATTAATTTTCCGTCAAATTAACCATGGTGTATTTTTTGTTCATTTGGTTTCATTTATTCATTTATTCGCTGTTTGTGGGAAAGGCGTGTGTGTGACAGAATAAAGGAGACTGTGGGAGTTTTGCAATTATCGTTTAGGTACGTAATCTTTCGGTACGAAATCATTTTGGAGTTGTCCATTCATATTCATTCTGGTGCATTCGTCTCGAAGACTTTCGTTCATGATATAATTACAAAAAAAAATTGAAAGTTGGAAAACGAAACCCACTTTTCATAAATGAGGGAATCTGTCCCATGATTTAGACCGAATTAGCCTTGGTTTGTGAATAATGGAATGGAAGGTTGTCTACAGGCAGGTAAAAAAAACGAACAAAAAAGTTAAGGAACTACTATGGCAAAATGTCTGCCTTCCATCACCTCCCCGGGGAAGGACTGCGGCTCAATGACTCCGCCCTCTTTTTTGTCATCATTCACTGTCAATTTGCCTGTCCGTTTTCCTTTTTCTTTATTCTCTTTCTCCTTCCTTTTTCCTTTCTCTCTCTCTCTCTCTCCCTTCTCCTTTCTCTCTCTCTCTCTCTCTCTCTCTCTCTCTCTCTCTCTCTCTATATATATATATATATATATATATATATATATATATATATATATATATATATTCACCTCGATGACTTTCGTTCATGATATAATTACAAAAAAATTAAAGTTGGAAAACGAAACCCACTTTTCATAAATGAGGGAATCTGTCCCATGATTTAGACCGAATTAGCCTTGGTTTGTGAATAATGGAATGGAAGGTTGTCTACAGGCAGGTAAAAAAAACGAACAAAAAAGTTAAGGAACTACTCTCTCTCTTCTCTCTCTCTCTCTCTCTCTCTCTCTCTCTCTCTCTCTCTCTCTCTCTCTATATATATATATATATATATATATATATATATATATATATATATATATATATATATATATATATATATATATATATATATATATATATATATATATATATATATATATATATATATATGTATATATATATACATATATATATATATATATATATATATATATATATATATATATGTGTGTGTGTGTGTGTGTGTGTGTGTGTGTGTGTATGCATGTATGTGTATATATATATTTATATATATATATATATATATATATATATATATATATATATATATATATATATATATATATATATATATACATACACATATCCCCCCTATCCACCTCTCCCGCTCTCTCCCTCTCTTACTTTCCCTCCATGCTTCGTTTGCGTCATATCTCCTCTCCTCCTCCCCCTTTCTTTTTCGTTCTTCCCCCAACCCTCTCCTTCCTCCTCTTTCTTCCCCTCTCTCTTCCACTTCTTTCATTTCCCTCGTCATCCTCTCCTTACCTCTTTCGTTCCCTCTCTGTCTTCTTCTCCATGCCTGTAAATTCTTCCTTCTCTTCTATCTTTTCTTATTCCTCCTCTTAACCCTTCCCTTCTCCCTTCCTCCCCATCCTCTTTCCCTCTACCCTTCTCCCCCCCCCTCTCTATCGTTCTACCTCCCTTTTTCCCTCTATCCCTCTTCTCCTTTCCTCTCCCTCCCTCCGCCTCTCCTTCACCCTCTTTCTTCCTCGTTTTCATCCCTCCCCACTTCGTCTTCATCTCCCTTTCTCTCTCCCCCCTCTCTCTATCGTTCTACCTCCCTTTCTCCTTCCCCTTCTCTCTATCGTTCTACCTCCCTTTCTCCTTCCATCCTTCTTCTTCCTTCTTCTCCCTCCCTCCGCCTCTCCTTCACCCTCTTTCTTCCTCCACTGCATCCTTCCCCACTTCGTCCTCATCTCCTTTTCTCCCTCCCACCTATCTCTATCGTTCTACCTTCCTTTCTCCCACCATCCCTCTTCTTCCTTCTCTCTCCCTTCCTCCGCCTCTCCTTCACCCTCTTTCTTCCTCCACTTCATCCTTCCCCACTTCGTCCTCATCTCCTTTTCTCCCTCCCCCCTCTCACTATCATTCTACCTCCCTTTCTCCCTCCATCCTTCTTCCTTCTCTCTCCCTCGCCCCGTCTCTCCTTCTCCCTCCTCCCTACACGATCCCAGAGGCGACAGCGACCTCGAAACATTACAACTTGCACAGCGGGAAAAAAGTCACCCGCTCACCGCTCGCGCCAACAGAAAAACATAAACACACTGCTCTGGAATTTTAGTGTCGATAAACGTTTTGTGCGGGTTATTACGTCGGAGAAACAGAGAAGTGAGAGTTGGCGCGGAATTATACGTGATGAGGTATTTCATGGCCAAACGCCAACCCTTTACGAGATTATTTCTTCGAGTTAAGGAAAAAAATATATATATATATTATGGTGTCTTAACTGAACTTATAGCTGTGGTAAAATGGAGCGACAAAGTTTGCGGAATTTGAGGTTATTTTACAAAGCTTTTTATTTGTTTCTCTCTTTCGCATTATTAGAAAGCAGTATAAATCATGCAATACTAATAATGATGATCATGATAATGATAATATCCTTGGTTTATGAATAATGGTTATAACAACCATAACCAGAGTAACAGCAATGATGATGATGTCCGGTGATTGTGGCAAGCAATATAATAATACAATACAATATGATGATAATGATAATAATGATAGCAATAGTTTTAATAATTATACTATTACTAATAATAATAATAATAATCATCATCATCATGAAAAAAATAATCAAAAATGATATTAATGATAACAATAATAACAATAGAATGATAATAATAATGATGATAATATCAATAACCTTGATGATGATAATAGTAATAATAGTAATAATAACAACAGTAACAATGCTAATGACAAGAATAATAATGATAATGGTTTTAAGGATAATGATGATTACTATTATTACTACACTAATAAGATAAATATCTATAATGATGATAATGATAATGATGATGATAATGATGCTACTGCTGCTGCTGATGATGATGATGATGATAATAATAAACAATATATATAATTATAATGATAACTATAATTATAATGATCATGATAATAATAACAATAATAATGACAATAATGATAACAAGAATAAGAATTATTATAACTCTCTCTGACAATTGACCCAAGGTTATTCTGCATCCGGTTTTCGCTACAGGCATTTATTTTTAAGGTAATTAAAGAAAAAAACAGTGAAAAGAAAATCGTACATCGAGAAGAGTTCTTAGTTTCACGTTTTCTCTTCGGATTAAATCGAACACTTTCTTTAGCGAGACAAATTAACTAAATTGCGGTCCTTCCTGCAAAACCTTATTCCCACTGATGTCTGCGTGGTTGCATTTATGCTGACTGTGACCCATGACCTGTGTTTCTTTATTTATCTACTTATTGTTTTATTTTATCTTTTTTTTTTGGGGGGGAGGGTTCTTGGGTCTTTTATATTACTATTATTAATCGCTCGCACTAATTGATTAATTGATTTAATGATTTTGACGCTGTTGATGATCCTTGCTTCCGGGTGCTTGATATAAAGGCCAAATATTGCATAGGTCAGTAAAAATGATGATTGCAGTGATTATGAAGATAAAATTAAGCATATTAATAACAATGGTAAGTGAGCTTAATGATCATTATCATCACTATCGTTATCATATTTATCATCATTATAATTATCATCATCATCACTATCATAATTACAAATATCATTATCATTACTACTACCCTTATTGCCAATATCATAATAATAATTTTCAACATTATTATTAACATTGTTGCTCTTGCTCTTGCTAATATTATCATTACCATTACCATCTGCATTAAAATCATTACTATTATACCATTACCATTATTTCCATCACTTCTACCATTCTTACCAAACTAAGTCTCACGTTCCTATACCTTCTAGAAGTCGGGCGAAAAGAGTGCTATGGAACACCTTCGCATTTCCCAACGCAAGTCATTTCCTAAGACAACTTCCATTACACAACACCAACAGCACCTTTTCTGAAACCTCTCCCATCTTTCCTTTTGTTTCCTTTCTCCCTCTCTCTCTCTCTCTCTCTCTCTCTCTCTCTCTCTCTCTCTCTCTCTCTCTCTCTCTCTCTCTCTCTCTCTCTCTCTCTCTCTCTCTCTCTCTCTCTCTCTCTCTCTCTCTCTCTCTCTCTCTCTCTCTCTCTCTCTCTCTCTCTTCCTCTCTCTCTCTCTCTCTCTCTCATTGCGGTCTTCTTTTCTTTTCTTCTCTTTCTTCTTTTCTTCTTATTTTCCCTTCTTCTCTACCCTTTTCTTCTTGTTTTTTCTCTTCTTTTCTTGCATTTCCCCTTGTCTATCCCTTACTCATTTTACTACCCCTTTTCCTTCTTTTTTTCCTCCTCCTTATTGTTTTTATCACCCTTCTGCTTCTCCTTTCTCCTTCCTTCCTTGAGATGCCTTCCTTGGAGATGTCTCTCTCTCTCTCTCTCTCTCTCTCTCTCTCTCTCTCTCTCTCTCTCTCTCTCTCTCTCTCTCTCTCTCTCTCTCTCTCTCTCTCTCTCCCTCTCTCTCTCTCTCTCTCTCTCTCTCTCTCTCTCTCTCTCTCTCTCTCTCTCTCTCTCTCTCTCTCTTTCCCTCTCTCTCTCTCTCTCTCTCTCTCTCTCTTCTTCTTTTTCTTTCTTCTCTTTCTTCTTTTCTTCTTATTTTCCCTCTTCTTCTCTGCCCTTTTCTTCTTGTTTTTTCTCTTCTCTTTTCTTGCATTTCCCTTTGTCTATCCCTTACTCATTTTACTACCCCTTTTCCTTCTTTTTTTTCCTCTTCCTTATTGTTTTTATCACCCTTCTGCTTCTCCTTTTCTCCT
>NC_091567.1:16338000-16340500 GCF_042767895.1 Penaeus vannamei
CACGACCGCGTGACCAAACTTCTTTTGTGTCACGCAATTAAGTGTGGGAACTCACGCAGCAGCACCAAGAGGCTTGGGGACCTTCACGTAATCACAATCACGCAACGGGGAAGACGAGCGCATCTGAAACGCAGTCAGGAGGGGGGAGGGGGAGAAAAGGGGGCTGGAGTAAGGGTCCTGCACTCACCGTAGGTCGTCGCCAGGTGAACGTGAATGGCGGAGTCTGGTGGTAGAACACAGACGTCTGTGAGGCAGGGAAGTCCGGGTCTTCCCATAGCTCTCCGCGCTCGGTGCAGGCCTTCGTCACCCTGCTGTATTCCGCCATCACCTGAAGGGAAAAGAGACAGTGAGGATGTGGTGTGATGAGGAAGACCACAGTATTGAGACACACTGAAGACCTTTTTCCTAACCTGCTCATTATCACATTTAATGAGGATAATTGAGATTTTGGTGAATTATAGAGACACGGAAAACAAGTTTAGGGACGAGCAGCAAGGCTCGAGCAAAATCGCTTTTATGGTATGCAGTTACAGCTAACAAAATAATTAACGTGACACTGTCGTGTGATACCATAGTAAAATGCTTTTATCATCCTGACAGTGTTCTTAGCTATTCTAAAATGGTGATGTATACTCATTTGTCCCTTACGACCTCATTGCAAGCCAGAGGCCCTTTGGATTTTGACAAGTATTCTTGTTCTTCCAAATTATGCAGGTCATGATTTGCACAAATTTGAACTCAGAGGCTTTTCGTCCCAAATCCTAATTTCTTCGTTGCCACTTCAATGGTTCTCACGACGCATTACTTCCGCCTTCTTTATGCCGCACGGCCAGACAGTGTCCCTTTTCAGATCAGTACGTTTTTCTTTCCTGGTCTTTTCCCTTGCACATTTATTCTCCAGGAAATGCAATGTCAATAATGAAGTAAAAACTTCTGATTTCTATTCGCCCTGTCTTTGGTTTCCACATCATAACTATCAAATATATGTCAATACACCATTTGAATTACATTTCCATGCCTTGTGTGCACGCTACACGTGCCTGCATTCACTGCGCGATACTACCTTATATACCAACAAAGCCGTAACAACCTGCACTCGTGGTTTCAAGTTATTACAGTCCTTAGAGACCGTTCTTGCGCAGCATATATTAGAACCTTTGTTCCTGGTTTTAGACACGATCTTAGCCACCATTCCCATGACTTTACCTCATTTACATGGTTAATTTTCGTCAAAAACTTGCATAACGTCATTTCCCACCCGCTAGCTTCTTCCTTCCTTTGTTCCTTAAAATGCTCCGGAGGTCCACACCCATCTGCTCTCACCACCTGTCCTTTCTCTGAAGTCGGTAGGCACGATTCCATAATCCTCTCCGTAAGCCATCCAATAAAGTTTTCCTTTCCTTTAACACACCTTTCACAATTACTAAAGCCCCTTCCTCCTTTCTGTCTGGAACCACATATCCTGCATATAATCACATCCTTTTTCCTATGGAATGCTCCGGTCATGCCGTCCCTCTTCTCGTCTTCCTGTTCCAGTTCCTCCTTGTCCCGATGCCAGGCTCCTGCGCCATCTTCTCGAGGGCATTCAGCTCAAGCTCTTTTTCCTTTCATTAAGCATTGGCTTAATTGCAAAATTCAGCTGAAAGTATCGTATTACAATCATTTCTTGATATTAGTATTACTGCTGTCATTATCACCTTTACCTTTATCAGTATCAGATTCATTATCATTTACGTTATCATTGTAATTAGCATAATCGTTATTAGTGCTTTGCTGTTATCACTATAGTTATCATTACCATTGTCATTATCATTAATATTATCACTATTATCATTATTGTTATTATCATTGCCACTGCTGTCATTATTATCATTATCGTTATAATTATCATCAATATTATTATTATCATCATTATCATCATTTTGATCTCAATATCATCATCATCATGTGTTATTCCTTTCTAGACTGAGGTCTGAAAGAATGAGCACATACGACCGTTCATTAACGACATTTACGAGAAACAGCACGAATCATCACCAATTCACACCCGCGACGCAACCGCAAAGCTTCCTCGCGGTCAATCGGACCCCCACCCCTTGTCTCCATCGCCCCCTCCCCTGCCCTGGCCTCCCCTCCCCTGCCCTGGCCTCCCCTCCCCTGCCCTGGCCTCCCCTCCCCTGCCCTGGCCTCCCCTCCCCTGCCCTGGCCTCCCCTCCTCACCATACATCACCCAAAGCCTTCCCGCGAGAAAAACTTTCATCGAACCCGTTTCATAAAAAATATATCTGTCCATGGCGTAAACTGACAATAATAGCAGTTATGATAACAACAATAATTCCAACTACAATAACAATAGTAATACTAACTATAACAGCAAATATAACAGCAACACTAACAACAAGGACGATAACAATGGCAATGATGATGACGATAATTCCGGGACCCCATCAGTGCATGGCAAATGTGGAGCAGCAAATGTGTTTCTCCCGATATAACTTGT
>NC_091567.1:16363000-16365500 GCF_042767895.1 Penaeus vannamei
CTCTTTTCCCCCTGTCTGTCTCCTCCACCCATCCCTTCCTCACTCTCTACCTCTGAATATGCGTCACAGGCTAACTCACAGACCTTTACCACAATTTCCCGATTATATGAACCGATATCCATGACACACCTTGATATCCTGTAAGGTTTATGGTCACGTATGATAATCCTATGACTGTCGACCAGAACGTCAGCCACAAAGCCATTCACTGATGCACGGAGTTTCCACGTTTGTTTACAACAAAGGATTGGATCTTATGTATGTTTGATACGCTGAATACTGGTATTTCTATTACTTATCTTCAAGGGTGTTTATTGTTCATGCTTCACTGATACAGACTGGAATATTTTCTCAATTCCTTATCAATTGGCGAAAAAATGAATTGTCTTGACAGATTATTTATTATATTCTGTCTTCATTCTTGTTTTCTATTTAATCTGATTCTAGTTGCTAAGCTTTTTTAAATCGTGTATTGAGAGTTTGCCTAATGTTCGCAGCTTAGGTTACAGCTTTTAATTTATCTTTTTGGAAAGTCAGAGTTTTTTTCGACAATACGCTTGTACAAGAAAATAATTTTTTTCTTCTTATCGGATCATGCATTACCCTCATCGGAATGTAATTGAGATATCGTTGAGCATTAAGCTTGTGATGCATCCTACATTATTTTCTTATTTGTTCTTCTGTAATATGCTTGTATCTTAGCTTCAGCATATTTGCTCTGTTTGGGTTTCTTCTGTGTTTTTTCCCTACTTATTTTTTCCCTACTAAATCTGTTTGGTTTGATTCAATTTACTGAGATTCCAATAAATGAACAACTAGAATATTTCATCAAATTTAGTACAATATTTGCTCGTGCATTCTCTCCCTCATATCGTTATGCAAATAAGTCATTGCTTCAGCACACTTTCCCCTCTTGGTTGAGTCATATCTTGGGGACTGTTCAAAAGGAGGAAATTCATTCATAAAAATCACATATACATTTCACTGGACACTATGATAACACAAAGGAAGTAATCAAGATATGTTTTGAATACTAAGTAAAAAGGGCTAAAATCTTTAAATAGTACATTGTAGTACACCTAGCACTCTTTGAGCTCTCTGCGCCCACACAAGGAAAATTTTTCAAGATCCATTTCATCAGTATTCAATACGTTTGAGTAAATGTAGTCAAGTTGATTAAAAAGAACCAACAATGAACGGTTTCAAAACCTCCTCTCTTGGACGCCATGAATCCACTGCCTCTGCACACTTTACGCAGGGTATTCATGTCTACTTGCAGCAAGTAGACATGAATACCCAGTCTTGCTCCGTCCTACGCAACAGGCACACAGTCAGGGAGAGTGTTATGATATTATCTACCTTTCACGTTATTTACGTTTTGATTTCCGCCAAGCATTCTATCTAATAGTACACTGTAATTCTCTTATGTCTGAAATTACCTTTGGAAGTCATTATATTTTCCTTCGTATATTTACTTTTATCTGTTTACATATACATATGTTTTTCATGTCATGGTTGCTATTTTTGTTATCAAAAGAGATATATAGTTCGCAGTTGCACATCGGTTACGGAAGACAGACAGACTGACAGATAGACGCAGGCACACACACACACACGCACACACACACACACACACACACACACACACACACACACACACACACACACACACATACACATACACATACACATACACACACACACACACATACACACACACACACACACACACACACACACACACACACACACACATACACACACACACACACACACACACACACACACACACACACACACAAATAGAGAGAGAGAAGTGGGCAGGCTGAAAGACAGACATGCAGGCAAATAGACAGACGACTGAGACAGGCAGACAAGGCCAGTGTAGAGAATACCCATACGCAGCTTACTTTCATCAACACAATAAATATTATAAGATTAACCACATAGAAATGAATTCATATCGATAATCACACACCCTCTCTCAAAAGAGGCACTTTTTAATCTTAGAAAAATAGGAGGTTGTCGATTTTTTCATGTTCATAATCACATAAAAACACACAAAAATATTTCCCCGGCCTTTCTTTGATGTAATTAGCCAAATAGCTGCCTAGATGATATAATAATAACACATTACTCAATTAAATAGATATAGGCCTACGGAAAGGGGGTTATTTATGTATCTTTCCCCTGGAGAAAATAACCGATTTTGATAAATGGAAATTTGAGCTAGCTTCCCCTACCGTTTTCTTTTATACCAAAGCAATACCTTGACATGTGATGTATCAGCTTTACGGAAGTAAATAAATACATTCTATGTCGACGGATGTTTCATAGTCAATTAATAAAGTAATAAATTAATAAACAGACTAACCTTATGGGATAATTATAATAATAGTAGGCTGGTCTCCCCTGTTATGCTCAAATGTAATAATCTAACCATGAACACATGGTATAGCTACTAGACCAAAATACAATTATAATATCCTCATATTAATAC
>NC_091567.1:16380500-16385500 GCF_042767895.1 Penaeus vannamei
ACCATCCTTGTTTTGTCCGCTGTGCCACAGGGAAAGAGGGCCCGATATTCCCCCCGCTGAGTCGCACTCGAAACCAGTGTACATCAGCATTTGCTTGATGGGGATGTGAAGAGTGCAGGTCCGGTGAACAGTGGAACTACAGTACTCGAAATGGAGTTGGACTTAAAAGGATTCTTGAGTGGATAGTAGATTGTAGAGGATAGATAATAGAAGTGTTTCCAGGTGTGCAGCTAGCCTATAGTTGTTCGTCAAGGTAGAATTGCGGTTGACATCCTGATATCTGCTCGGGATATGTGGTCTGCTGGACGGTCTGAAATTCTATCCTGGTTCGTTGCCAGTTGTGCTTCAGTTTAGTTAGTCTAATTGTACTTCTCTCTCTGATGGGGACCAGTACCTCTCTTGAGATTCTTTCCTCTGCAACCCTCCACCATACCACTCCACGTCGCCACATTTGAGTGTATCTGTCGAGGTTCTACACTAGCTCAAGGTCATCGTGGGAAGCCTTCGTACCTTCGAGCCGACGGGGGACGATTGTTGCTGAGCTCTGTCCGATGTTCCTCGTCTCTCCGTTCCCCAGCCGTCGGGTAGATTCGGACTAAGCTAGACTCGGTTTTGAGATTGAGGTGAGATTAGGGGCCGGGAGACATGATGCACAGATACATAGACAGGCAAACAGACAATACATTTGACAGTAAACTTTAATTAATATTTGCAAGTGCAGTTGAATGCAATCACGAAAAGGACGGCCACGAACCAAATGACTGATTAGCAAAGACTGACTACTCCCCCGAGCGGACGTCGCCGGGAAGGCACACCGTCCATAGCTCGCAAGTTGCGCAAGAAAAGGGTGGACAGAAGTGCAGGACGCGGAGCTGCAATTATGGGACAATACACGACCCCCATTAGGGAACGAGAGGAGGCTGGTGATGGAGGATTGGACAACAGAAGGTTCCATTAGTGTTGGTCTAGATAATGTCAGTCAGTCGGAGTGATTTACTAGACAACAGGAAGGCTGTTACGCGATCTACGATACGTCTGCGTGGGGGAGGGTGGGGGGAGGGGTAAAGGGTGATGAGTTGTAGGGAAGGAAAGTTACGGGCAAGGTGTGTTAGATGAAGAGGGTGGGGAGAGAGGAGAGGTTCATTTGCGTACTTTTGATTTAGTAATGGGAGGCGAAGATTGGGATGAAGAACTTGTAATACCAAATCAGTCAGTAGTGTCAGGGGGAGTATAAGGGTTGAAGTTGAATACAAGAACAGGATAGAATTAGCCGCATAGGAAAGCTGTGGAAAATGTACTCGGCACAGTAATCAAGATGGACGTTGTGTACATTATCGGATAGGGTCATTTTATAGCGCCTCGGACGGGATTTCACAGAATATTTGACCAGGAAGAGTATGGGCCAGAGCGGAACATGGCCGTCGTCCGGGATGACTTCAAACCGCTTCGAAGGGAAATAAAACAAATGTAAAGGGTTTCGAGGATTCGCTCGGGAGGGCCACCAAACACCAGGATAAATGTCCACCACGGAATGGGATGGCGTAGACTGTGGAGCGGGTGGCTTTAACTCATCTTGACCGGGATAATGCAGTTAATTCGATCGGGCTGACTTGCACAGCTTGCGATCGGGATAACTGTCATACATGAACGGGATTAGACGGACTTTTAATCGTGATTAAGTAAATTCGATTAGATGTCTTAAAACTGTTGTGGAGGATAAGGATGACACAACAACAGAACAGGAAGACAACGACCATCGACCAGGACAGGTACAAAAGCGGGATGATGGAGCAGATTCGACACGGGACGACTGGGCGATCGACCGGGATGGCGGTGGCTTCGATGCGCTTCCGAACGGCGGGATAAACCAGGCAGCTTTTAGACACCGACAACGAGGCCGCTGCGGCTTGATTTAGAAGTGTCGGGCGGTCGGTCGGGGATGATACACGCGGGACAACTCGTACGGCGCGCTGTATCGATCTCACATGACCCGGCTCTGTGGAGGGAGGGAGGGAGGGAGGCGTAAGGGGTTGGGTGGAGGGAGGGAAGAGTTGGGGTAGGTATGGTAGGAAGAGGGAGGGAGGGAGGCGTAAGGGGTTGGGTGGAGGGAGGGAAGAGTTGGGGTAGGTATGGTAGGAGAAGAGGGAGGGAAGGAGGACGTAAGGGATTGTGGAGAGGGTGGGAGGGAGGGAGGCGTAAGGGGTTGGGTGAAGGGGAGGAAGGGTCGGAGGGAAAGAGTTGGGGAAGGTATGGTAGGGAAAGGGAGGGAGGTGTGGTAGGGGGTTGGGAAGGAGGGATGAGACGGGTAGGAGGGAAAGCGCGGGGGGGGGGGGGGTAAGGGGCATCGCGGGGAACAAATTGCGAGGGTGGAGGGCGGGCGGAAGGGCGGTTTGGGGCGTGTAGATGAGAGCGGATTTCTGTTTATTCTCACGAGAGGAAAGGTGGATAATTTGTGCGGATGCTGCGTGGATACTTTAAGCTATGAGTGATTTTGAAAGGGTATTGGGTTTATTTTTAGGGTGGGTAAGGGTAAGGGTGGGTAAGCAATAGTTCGGGGTGGTAGCTTGTCGAGGGCACTGCCTTGTTTACTGTAGATATCGGGCGGATGTTCCGCGGGTGGATTGCCTTGGGTATGAGGGTGGAAGAACATAAAATAATCCTTGTCCCTTTCTCAGGGATGGATGAAGGTGGATGTGTTCGAAAGGGTAACTTTAACAATCTGCGGACTGTTAATCTGAAGAGTGAAGGGGGGGGGGGGGCGTGGAATAATTCTAGGACAGCCTGTTAGCGTGTGAATTGCCTTGTTTATGCGAAGGGTGTGTGTTTAGGGTGTGGGCGGTGGGTGTAGATGGCATTTTTAAGGATATGTGTGTGGGTGGGTCAAGTGGGAATGTTCGTGGGAGCAGAGTGGGTGGCTGCGTTAAGGGCGTATCACCAAGTGTTTTAGGGGTGATGTGGTACTTAAAGGGGATTGCAAGAGTGACAGTTTAAGAAATCAGGAAGGGAAATGGGATAGAAAGTCAGTTTTGTTTGATTTATTTATTTTTTAGTTTTTATTATTATTATTTTTTTTTTTTTTACTTATTTTTATCTTTTGTCAAGTTTTGCCTTTTGCATTTTATATTCGTTTTATAATTTTTACTTTTATTATTGTGTTTTCGTTTTCCTTTCTTTGTATATATTAATTATGCATTTTTCCCCTCCATTTCTTAATAATTTGCTTATTTTTATTTTACCATCTCTGTCTTATCCCCCCCCCCTTTTTTCCCCTTCCTCAAGAGGCGGCTGTCCAGGTACGGGGTTTTCCGTCTCCGAGACCCGGCGTTTAGATAAGGGATAAGGAGAGCCGGGATTAGGATTAGGGTGGTAAGGCCTGGGAGGTGGAGAGGGAGGGGGGGAGGGAGGGGATGGAAAAGAGGGTTTGGGGAAAAGCGTAAAAATATTGAGTCTGTGGGAGAGGAGAGGGACTTTAGATGGGAAAAGAAGGCCGTAACTCAACTTAAAGTGTGTGTAGCAAGTCGGGAATCGAGCCCGACCTGAGGTTTATTTTGATTTTCTTTGATGCCAAATACGGATCCGATCCAACGACCCTTCCAAGAGCTTTTGTCTCGAAACTGAAGATTTTTGCACCCGAGTCCGTGGACTTTTTCCGGGTCTTGTGGAAGGTAATGGCTGTCGGTATGGAAGTGAAGAAATAAAAGGGAGGGAGAGGGAGAGAGGGTACACACGCGCGCGCACACACGCACAAGTATGTATATATATATACATATATATATTATATATATATATATATATATATATATATATATATATATATATATATATATGAAATGAGTTACTGAGATGTTGTTGGAATATATACGCATATACGAAGAAGATTGGCCAGAAGCTGCTATTCTAAGGCGGAAGAAGCACTTGACCGGCCGACTGGGTGACTGACTACTAATATAACAGCGAGAAAGGACGAACAAGGTCTGGCGAGAGAAGACCTGTAGACCGGGTTGTTCGAAGGGTCTGCACCGTTCTATTGGAGTAATGGTTAAGGGTAGTCAATGACCGGGGGGGGGGGGGCGCAATAATGACGTGAGGAGCGAGACAGATGCAATGCCGGCTGTCATTAGCGACTCCAAGCTTCATGCACTGGTTAAAGCGATATTGTCTTGCAAGTTGGGCGTCCGGCAAATTTCAGTCCTAGAGCCTACATAGCACGCATTCGAACGCGGGCGCGCGAACGATTAAAGAATTCGTACATAAACTGATAAGTAAAAGCATGTATGTTATCGAAAAGATAGGCATTCAAAATACATATTGGCCTACATTTACTCAAACATACTCAAATATACAAATGGAAATACATAAACACCTACAAAACACACACACACACACACACACACACACACACACACACACACACACACACACACACACACACACACACACACACACACACACACACACACACACACACACTAATTACAGAGCGCCGTCCCTTTAGAATGACGATCTCCAGAGCTAGCCTGGTTTTTATAATGTTCTTACCCGTTCTCACGGCCTTGTTCTCTAGTTCCATGATGTCAAACCTGTTCTTAGCTCAGGCTGGTCCTCGCGATGCTAAATGGTTGGTTACTGCATGAATAATGCATGATTGGCTTGGTACCGTTTGCAAACACGTACACACGAACGCACGCTAACTCATTCACTTAATTCATTCAGTCAGGTTCCTTCTCAGTCACTCTCACATGCACGCTTCATTATTCGTTCTCTCTCATCTACTCACACAGTCATTCACCCACTCTTTATTGCTTTTATTAATTATTTAGTTGGACATTCTCTCTCTCTCTCTCTCTCTCTCTCTTTCTCTCTCTGTCTCACTTTCTCTCTTCCTCTCTCCCTCCCTCTCTCTCCCTACCCTCTCTCTCTCTCCCCCCCTCTCTCTCCCTCCCCCTCTCTCTCCCTACCTCTCTCTCTCTCTCTCTCTCTCCCACCTCCCTCTCTCTCCC
>NC_091567.1:16388000-16390800 GCF_042767895.1 Penaeus vannamei
AGGGAGAGGGGGAGGGAAAGAAAGGGGAAAGGGAAGGAGAGAGGGGAGAGTGGGAGGGATAGAAGGGAAAGAGGGAGGGTAAGAAAAGGAGAGTGGGAGAAGGGGGAAAAGAAAAGGAGGGTGAGAAGAGAAGAAGAAGAAGAAGGAAGAAATATTGGTGAGGAAGTTGCCTAAAGGAAAGATAGATATATAAAGCAGTTGTTATTGTTAGAGAGAAAGGAGGGAGAGAGTATTAGAGAGAGAGAGAGAGAGAGGAGAGAGATAGAGAAGAGTAGAGAGGCATATTTTTGGAAATTTTACTGGAGAGAGGGGAAAGTAGAGACATTGCGCAAGACTTGAAGGGTGTTGTTACTTAGATTCTTGGTACCATTACCTTCGGATTAGGTGTTCAAGGTACGTTGCCGAATCGCAATGTAGTGGTCTTCAGCTGAACCCCTACGCGAGGAGAGGGACTAATCTGTCGTTGATTAGGTGTTTAGATTAGGATCCGAAATTCTGAAAATACAGAAAGAAAAAAGATTGAGAAGGCTAACAGGAAAGGGGAATGTATGAGGGGAAGAGGGAAGAATCGATACAAGAACAAGTGAGTGGTAAAGAAGAGGGGAAGGGAGACACGAGGAGAGGAACTGGTAACAAGGCAGAGGAAAAAATGGGGTTTCAAAAAGAGATGAAAAGGGGGAGGGGGCGGGCAGCAGAGAGGAACAATGAGAGAGGAGAGTTGTGAAAGACGAAGACGATGAATTGGAAGAGGGAAAGGTAGAAATTACTGATCAGGCAGACAGAATCGGAGTGGAGGAGAAAGAGAAACAGAAAGGAGAGAGAGAAAGAAAGAAAGAAATAGAAATAGAGAGAAATTGATGGAAGGATAGAGAGAGAGAGAAATAGAAAAAAAAATAAAGAGAAATTGATGGAGCGAGAGAAAGAAAGAGAGAGCGAGAGAGAAATAGAAAGAAAGAGAGAGAGAGAGAGGCACGTAATCGACAGTAACATGTTCGGGGTTTGTGGCCCACGAAAACGCTGTGATGTGTGCTAAATCATGTGATGGTGTGTGGCGTTGCATTCCGTTGCATCGTATACCACATTCCCTGATTTTAGTGCCATTTTATCCTTTTATCCTCCCCGGGGTTCTTCCATGTTATCCTTTGCTTTCGTTCTTCTTTTAGTCTTTTTATCATCACTTTTGTAAGCAGTAGGAATGGAAGCAGCTGTTGGAGCGCTGCTACTACTGCTGCTGCCTTTTACCTCCTTTTGACGAGGAATTAAGAAATGTCCTAACGTCCGTTTTGCCATGTGACGTCACTATTCATTATTTAAGAGCAAGATTGATTTTTAAGATTGTAAGAACATTCAGTCACAGGTTCCCATTCGCTGCTGTCATTCTCTTTTTCACACCGTCTCTCTCTCTCTCTCTCTCTAACATATATATATATATATAACATATATATATATATATATATATATATATATATATATATATATCTCTTTCTCTGAGATCTCTCTCTCTCTCTCTCTCTCTTTTTCTCTTTCTCTCTCCTTCTACTCTCTCTCTCCTCTCTCTCTCTCCTCTTCTCTCTCTCTCTCCTTCTCTCTCTCTCTCCTTCTCTCTCTCTCTCCTTCTCTAAAGTTCTCCCCTTTCCTTTTCTCTCTCTCCCTCTTCTCTCTCTCTCTCCCTTCTCTCTCTCTCTCCTTCTCTCTCTCTCTCCCTTCTCTCTCTCTCTCCCTCCTTCTCTCCTCTCCCTCCTTCTCTCCTCTCCTCTCCTTCTCTCCTCTCCCCCCTTCTCTCCTCTCCCTCCTTCTCTCCCCTCCCCTTTCCCTTCTCTCCCTCCCTCCTATTTTTCCCTTCCTCTCCATCTCTCCCTCTCTCACTCACTCACTCACTCACTCACTCACTATCCCTCCCCCTTTCCCTCTTTTCCTCCCCTCTCTCTTTCCCACTCCCGCTCCCTCCCTCCCCCTTTTCCCTCTTTTCTCCCTCTCCCCCTCTCCCTCCCCTTTCCTCTTCCCCTCTTTCCCTCCCTCCCTCTCCCCCAGTCTCTTTTCCTAGCCGTTATATTCTCAGCCTTTATTCTTTCCTACGTCGTTCAAACTCTTTTTTCTTTTTTTTATCCCTTCTCTTGTTCTGCTCTCTTTGTGCCTCTTTCATGCCACGCCCCCTCGGATCCGGTCTTCTCTTCCTCCTCTTCCTTCCCCTCTCCCTCCTTTCTCTCTCACTCCTGCTTTCCTCCCTGTCTTTTTTCTCATATATGCCTCTCCTCCGTTATTTTCTTCTTTCAGTTTTCTTCTTGTCTTTCCTTCGATCCGTCGTATCTCCTTTCCTTCTTTCTTCCTGTTGTATATCTTCCTCCTTTCTCTCTCCGTTTTTCAGTTCTTGCTTTCTCTTTTTCTCTCCTGTTTGCTCTCGCATTTACTTCTTTTTCTGTCTATCCCTCGCTTTCCTTTTCTTTATTTCTCTTCCTTTTTCTCTTTCACTTTTGCTTCTTAATTCTCCCTGTCTTCTTCCTTCCTTAACTCCCCGTTTCCTTCATTTTTTGCATTTCTCTCTCATCCTCTTTTCTTTCTTGTTTCATTAATTTTTTCCCTTTTACGTCCTTCCTTTCCCCTTTTCTCCGTTTCTCCCTCCTTCCTTTCTCTCTTCCTTTTTTCTTCTTCCTTTTTTCCTTCTACGTTTTTTCTCTTCTTCCATATTTTCCTCTTTTCCAGTTTTCTCGCTTTGTTAACTTGTTTCGTAGTTTCACCTCTTTATTTCCGTCATTTTTTCCTTTCTCCTTCTCCTATTTCCTGCCTTCCTTTCATCTCTTCC
>NC_091567.1:16406300-16411300 GCF_042767895.1 Penaeus vannamei
CTCACTCCCAAAGGCCTCTCTGTCGAGGATCTGCGAAAGGGGGCTGGGGAGGGGGAAGAAGGGGGCGAGGGAGGGGTCGCCGGGGGGTACTAGGCGTGGGGAGGGGGTTGTCTTAGTGGGGATGGGTTTAAGGATGAGAGGTTGGAGTCAGCAGGCGCGGTCTGTCACGGGAGGCGCAGCAGTGGCTGTAGTAGTAGTAACAGTTGTAGCAGCAGCCGGACGGGGCGGGGGGAGGGGGAAGCAGCACCGGAAGACTTTTTATGAGGCTGGGCACTTCACCACCTGCGGGGGAGACAATGGACGTGTTAAAAAGGCGTCACACCTGCTTGCCTGCTTAATCTTGCTTACTAAATCTTGCCTACTCGCTCTCGTCTGCTCATTCTCACCTACTCCCACTCGCGTCTCGCCCTGACCTACGAGGGGACCCGCAGGGGGGGCGGGGGCGGAATGAGCGTGCGCTCCCCGGGGAGGAGGGCTTCACGTGATGCACAGCAACTCTTTTCGTTTCCTTCTATATTTCCTTTCATTAAATACAGGAGAAAAAAAATCCATCCATCAGGAACAGACAGTCCATAAATATAACACATAAAAAATAACAACATTAGTAACAAAAAGCTCAAAAATCAAGAACAAAAACCTCCCTCCCAAACGCGATGCTCGCTGCACTTAGCAACACGGGACTCACGGAGCATCCACCTGCAACAATCAATGGCAGTGTAGACAAGAGTGCGTGAGTGTGTGTGTGTGCCCGGGTGCGCGTGCGTGAGTGTGTAGGTGTTTTGCGTGTGTGCGTGTATGTGTGCGTGTGCGTGTATGCGTGTGCGCGCATGTGCATATGTATTTTTCATACGTGAGGCCATGTTTGTGCGTGTGAATGTATGTATGTGCGTGTGAATGGGCGTTCTACGTGTCCATGTAGTATGTGTGTGTGTGTATGGGGGCGAGCCGACTATATATAGAAGCGGAGGCTCGACCCCCCACTTGTCTGCGTGTCGTCTACAGCGGGGGAGGCGCCGCGTAGGGGGCCTGAGGTCTAATTAAAAATCTCGGGGGTGCTGGCCGCCCAGCTGTACACCGACGCAAATGCACACAATGCAAATGTAAACCACCATGAAAATAGTGAGGAAAAGATACATAAATAGATGGAGGTAGGGAGGGAGGGGAAGAGAGAGAAAGTAAGAGAGAGACAAAGAAAAAGAGAAAGCACATGAGAGAGAGAGAGGGAGAGAGAGTGTGTGTGTAAGAAAGAGAGAGAAAGTATAAAGAGAGAGAGAAGGAGAGAGAGGGGGAGAGAGGGAGGGAGAGAGAGAGAGAGAGAGAGAGAGAGAGAGAGAGAGAGAGAGAGAGAGAGAGAGAGAGAGAGAGAGAGAGAGAGAGAGAGAGAGAGAGAGAGAGAGAGAGAGAGAGAGAGTAAAAAAAGAGAGAAAGTAAGGAAGATAGATAGAGTAAGAAAGAGAGAGATAGAGCAAGGGAGAGTAAAAAAAAGACAGACATATCAAGAGAGAGACCAAGTAAAAGACAAAGAAAGGGAGAGAAAAAACAAGTAAGAGACAGAGAAAGCGAGACAGACAAGACAGAAAAAACGGAGAGAGAGCAAGAGAGAGTAGGAAAGAGACCGACATAGAAAGAGAGAGAGCAAATAAGCTACAAAGAAAGAGAGAGAGAGAAAGAAAGAGGGCAAGAAAGAAAGAGAGAGAGAAAGAAAGAGGACAAGAAAGAAAGAGAGAAACGAAGAGATAGAGAGAAAGAGAGGCAAAAGAAGAAAGAAACAAAGAGGGAGAGAGAAAGAGGGAGGTCAAGAAGAAACAAAAGACAGACAGACATACAAACAGAAAAAAACTAAACAAGAGAGAGAGAGAGAGAGAGAGAGAGAGAGAGAGAGAGAGAGAGAGAGAGAGAGAGAGAGAGAGAGAGAGAGAGAGAGAGAGAGAGAGAGCGAGAGAGAGCGAGAGCGAGAGAGAGAGAGGAGAGAGCGAGAGAGAGAGAGAGAGAGAGAGAGAGAGAGAGAGAGAGAGAGAGAGAGAGAGAGAGAGAGAGAGAGGAGAGAGAGCGAGAGAGAGCGAGAGAGAGAGAGAGAGAGAGAGCGAGAGAGAGAGCGAGAGCGAGAGAGAGAGAGAGAGAGAGAGAGAGCGAGAACGAGAGCGAGAGCGAGAACGGGAACGAGAGCGAGAACGAGAACGAGAACGAGAGAGAGAGAGCGAGAGCGAGAGCGAAAGAGAGAGAGAGAGAGAGAGAGAGAGAGAGAGAGAGAGAGAGAGAGAGAGAGAGGCGCCACATCCAAGAATCCGACGCGCTAGGCACCGAGGCGGCCGAGGGGACCAGACCACCGCCAGGAGAGAAGAGCCGAGGCGATGAGCTCTACGGGGCTGATCGATGGGAAGGTGAGCCGAGATAGAGGAGCCGAGAGGGGAAAATTGAAAGGCTGAGGTCAAGAAGCTCCCTCCAGGTAAATGGGAGATAAAGTGGGGAGGGGAGGGGAGGGAGGCGGGGAGGGGAGGGGAGGGAGGAGCGGGGAGGGGAGGGGAGGGAGGAGCGGGGAGAGGGAGGGAGGGAGGAGTGTGGGGAGGGGTAGGAGGGGGAGGGAGGCGAGCGAGAGGCGATGGAAGCGATGAGGAAATGAGATGAGAGGATGGGATGGGAAGAGTAGGAGAGGGGGGTGGAGGGGTAAGGGGGTAAGGGAGAGAAGGGGGAAATTAAAAGAGGGGAAGGAGGTAAGAAGAGGGGAAGAGGGGGGGAAGGGGGGAAGAAGAAGAGGGAGGAGGGATGGAGTGGATGAAAGAATGGAAGAAAGGAGTAAGAGAGAATAAAGAAGGGATGAGGAAAATGGGGATAAAAGTATGACAGGAAGGAAGGGGATGGAGAGAGGGAGGAGAGAGGATGGATGGAACGAAGGAGGGAAGATGGATAGTGAAAGGAGAGCTGAAAGTATGGGATGCAAGAGGAATGGAGGAGAGGGAGAGATGGAGGAAAGATGGTGCAACTGAGAATCAACACGTGAGAATCCACAACACACTTGATGGTCCTGCAAGGTCATCTTGTCATTGTCTCTCTCTCTCTCTCTCTCTCTCTCTCTCTCTCTCTCTCTCTCTCTCTCTCTCTCTCTCTCTCTCTCTTTCTCTCTCTCTCTCTCTCTCTCCCAGCCTAAATTTCCATTCGTTTGTAGAGGAGCAAAGAGAGCTCTGGAAAGAACTCTCTCGTAAAGTCAGTAGGAAAATTCCATGAATTTACTTTTTAAAAATATTTACTTCAAAAGCCCAGCACCTTCCAAACGTAGAATAATAATTACATATAACACATGACATTAAATAAAAAAAAAACTCATGATAATGACGATGGTGATGAAAATGACAATGATACTAGTAATAATAGCCACAAAAGCATCGAATAATTCTAAAAAACAACAACAAAATAACAACATCAATAAACAAAAAACAACAGAAGAAAGTGAAAAAAGATCGCAATAATTGCTAGTATTATCATAATCAAGATCACCAGCACATCATCATTATCCTAATTACAACATTACTATTCTCCTCATTATCATTATCGTTATTATCTAAATCACAATCATCATTAACACTATTATCATTTTCCATTTACACCATCCACCTCATCAGTTACCATCACCATTCTCATTAACTGTACGAAGACGACCTCGAATTCATCACTATCAACATTCGTTGTTACCTCCAGCAATCCGTGTTGATCACGAGGACGGCGAGAACGCCATGGAGGAAAATAACGCCCTTTAATGCAAAGTGACACTTGTATCCGAGTGCCGAGTGTCATGGACATCCCACAGTGCCACATGTTCTGGCTATCAGGGCTCGAGAGAGGAGCACTGGCGAAGGAGGAGAGGAGGGGGAAGATAAAAATGAAGGGATGAGGAGGTGGAGGAGGAAGAGGAGAGGTGATGATGGACAGAGGGAGGAGAGAGGATGGATGGAACGGAAGGAGGGAAGATGGATAGTGAAAGGAGAGCTGAAAGGTGGGATGCAAGAGGAATGGAGGAGAGGAGAGATGGAGGAAAGATGGTGCAACTGAGACCCAACACGTGAGAATCCACAACACACTTGATGGTCCTGCAAGGTCATCTTACGTCTCTCTCTCTCTCTCTCTCTCTCTCTCTCTCTCTCTCTCTCTCTCTCTCTCTCTCTCTCTCTCTCTCTCTCTCTCTCTCTCTCTCCAGCCAAAATTTCCATTCGTTTGTAGAGGAGCAAAAGAGAGGCTCTGGAAAGAACTCTCTCGTAAAGTCAGTAGGAAAATTCCATGAATTTACTTTTTAAAAATATTTACTTCAAAAGCCCAGCACCTTCCAAATGAGAATAATATACATACATGACATAAAAAAATCCGTATGATAATGACGATGGTGATGGTGTGATAAATGATACCAGTATACATCAATAAAAACATCGAACAGTTTAAACAACAAAATAACAACATCAATAAACAAAAAACAACTGAAGAAAGTGAAAAAAGATCGCAATAATTGCTAGTATTATCATAATCAAGATCACCAGCACATCATCATTATCCTAATTACAACATTACTATTCTCCTCATTATCATTATCGTTATTATCTAAATCACAATCATCATTAACATTATTATCATTTTCCATTTACACCATCCACCTCATCAGTTACCATCACCATTCTCATTAACTGTACGAAGACGACCTCGAATTCATCACTATCATTAAATTTGATTACCTCCAGCAATCCGTGTTGATCATGAGGACGGCGAGAACGCCATGGAGGAAAATAACGCCCTTTATTACGCAAAGTGACACTTGTATCCGAGTGCCGAGTGTCATGGACATCCACAGTGCCACGTATTCTGGCTATCAGGGCTCGAGAGAGGAGCACTGGCGAAGGAGGGAGAGGAGGGGGAAGATAAAGAAGAGGGAGAGGGAGATGAAGGGGATGAGGAGGTGGAGGAGGAAGAGGGAGAGGTGATGGAGGAGGAAGAGGGAGAGATGATGGAGGAGGAAGAGG
>NC_091567.1:16416300-16421551 GCF_042767895.1 Penaeus vannamei
CGGCGGCACAGCGATGCCCAACGAGGCACTCGGCAGGGGGACAGCAAGAGGGGGGGGGGTGCAGGAGCGCACATGGCTTCTGGGCCGGGCGATGAGGCCACCCTCCGATCGCTCGCGTCGCCGCCGCTACATGCAGTACGGCTGCTTTTTCTGGTTTCCGGTCGAATCTCGGAGAATTTATTGTATCGTTAGTTTCAATTCTAGATTTCCGGAAACGGGAGCGGCCGGGAATCCTGCTTGACATGTCCATTCCACAGGCTTTGCCAAAACTCTGCAGCTGCTGAACATAAAACATGTCCACAGCGCCGTCTGGAGGAGCAGCAGACGACAGGGGCGCAGGCGGCGGCGGCGAAGAGCGCGCGGCAGGTGGCGAGATGAAGGGATAATCAGGCCACAAAAGGCCCGCGTCACTGCGCCTTTAAGAAAGCCAAACATTTTGTGGCGCTAATGTCTTAAAGCAGAGGAACAAGAGCCCGGTCCGCCTGTGCCTCGGCTGCCCGGGCAAGGGCGCGGTGCCCATGCCCGCTCCTGACGACGAGCAATGCGTCGCCGCAAATGGACTAACTTCCAGTCTTCTCTCTCCTTATCCATCTAATCCTCCTCGTATCTCCCTCTATCCACTCCTCCTCCCCTCTTCACTCCAAATCAATCTCCCTCAATAACTTTCCATCTCGACCTCACCCTTACCGCCCGTCCTCATTCTTTCCTTTCTCCCTCTACCTCATTTACCCCGCCCTATTCACTTTCTCCTTCTGTCTCATTTCAACTCTCTCTCTCACTCTCTGCACTCTCTCTCCCTCTCACTCTCTTTACTCTCTCTCTCTCTCTCTCTCACTCTCACTCTCTTTCTCTCTCTCGTTCCCTCGGCCAACTGATCTCCATCTTCTAATTTCAGTCGAGGCTGCCTGACGGCGGAGCGTCATCTTGATAACGCAACAGGGACTTCCTTACCGATAACGCATTCGGAAAAATTAAGGGATGGAGAGGAGGTGTTGGGACGAGAGCAAGAAGACAAGAAGTAAGAGGAGGAGGAAGAGGGAGAAGAAGTAGAAGAGGAGGAGATGGGGGAGGAAGGGATGGTGACGGAGAAGGGAGAGGAGGAGGAGGGGATGACGAAGAAGAAGACGAAGAAGATGAACAAGAAGACGAAGAAAAAGAAGAGGAAGAGAAGGAGGAGGACGTGGAGGAATTGGTGGAGGAAGAGAAGACAAAAGAGAAAAGAAGAGAAAGAAGGGGAAGAAGAGGAGGAGGAAGAGGAGGAGGAATGAAATGAACGAGGGATGGGAAAGCGGGGAAAGAACCAAACCACCAACCGAGGGATTAAAAAGAAAAATAAACATGAAACTAAGAAACGGGACAAGGGAATTACACCGAGACGCGACCCAAAGTAAATAAAAGAGGGAAAAGAACCGAGACTAACCCCCCCCCCACAAAAAAACGCAAAAGACGCCACTTTCCTTAAACAAGTAAAAAAGTAAATAAATAGATAAAATATAATAAAAAAGTAAAAAAATATAAATAAAAGTGAGGAAGAAACTAAAGACACGGAGACAACAGAAAAATATGATGAGCATGACCGCTAACAAGGAACGTCGGAAGGCGAAGAAGGAAAAAGGAAAATGGAAATAGGAGGGAAGATGGAAATAAAAGGAGGAACATATAGAAAAGGGAAAAGCGATGGAGTAAACGTAGAGATGGACAAAAAAGGAAGAGAGAAACTGGAGTAAAAAATAAGTAAAGGAATAAATGAAAATAATAAATACTAATGATAAATAAGCAGCAAAAGAGGGAATGAAAACAAAAAATTGAAACCAAAAGAGAAGAAAAAGAATTAAGGCATAACAAAAAGGGAAGAAAACGAAGATACAGATAATACAAGATATTAGGGAGACAGAGAATGGGGGTAACCCAAAAGTGAAATACGAAAAATACGCGAACACACACACACACACACACACACACACACACACACACACACACGCACACACACACACACACACACACACACACACACACACACACAAAAAAAAAAAAAAAAAAAAGCGAGATAATCAAGAGAGGGAAAGGGAGCACGGAAGGAAGAAAGGAAGTGAGGGGAAGAAGAAGAGGATAAAAGACTGGAAGGTGGAGGCGGCAGAGGGTAGGGCAGGAAGAGGGAAGGCTATGGAAGGAAGGAGGGAACGAGAGAAAGCAGGAAGGAGGAAAGGGGAAAAGAACGAAGAATGTCAAGAGAAAGCAGGGGAGAGGTGAGAGGCGGCAGAGGGTAGGGGGAAGAGGGAAAAAACTATGGAAGGAAGGTAGGGAAGGAGAAAAAGCAGGAAGGAGGAAAGGGGGGGGAAAAGAAGGACAGGGAAAGAGGCCAAGTGAAAGAAAGCAGGGGAGAGAGGGCAGAGGTAGGCGAGGAAGGAAGGAAAGAGCGAAAGAAAACAGGTGGGAAGGTAGGAAGGGAGAAAGGAGGAAGAAGGGGAAGGAAGGAGAGAAGAAGACGAGGGATACAAGGAAGAGGAAGCAGGAAGGCAGGGTGGCGAGGCAGAGGATGGGCGAGGGGAAGGAAGGAAGAGGGAAAGAAAATAGGAGCGACGAGACGAGAGAGGGAGGGAAGACAGAGGGAATGGAAGGAAGAAGGGAGCGAGACAAAGCAGGAAGGAAAGGAGGGAGGGAGGAGCGGGAGAAAAACAGGAGGTGAAGGAATGAAAATAGGAGCGACGGAGAGAGAGAGAGGGGAAGACAGAGGGAATGGAGAAGGAGCGAGAGACAGCAAGGAAGGAAAGAGGGAGCGGGTGAAAACAGGAGTGAAAGAATGGGAAAGAGGGAGGGTAGGAACGAACGAGGAGCGAGGGAAACAGAGGGAACGGAAGGAGAGAGAGAGCAGCAGACGAGACAGAGAGAGAGGAAAACAGAGAGAGAGAGAGAGGAGAGAGAGAGAGAGAGAGAGAGAGAGAGAGAGAGAGAGAGAGAGAGAGAGAGAGAGAGAGAGAGAGAGAGAGAGAGAGAGAGAGAGAGAGAGAGAGAGAAATCGCCAAGTATGACAGACAGACAGACAGACAGACAGAGTCAATACCCCGTGTTGACTCCCGGCGACTCGGCCATCTCGCGTGGCGCCGCCATCGCAGTGTTGACGTAACGTGTTGACCCAGTCTCCGAGTCTCCCAGTGACCTGCTTGACCTTGTGCGGAAGGGGCGGCCACAGAAAGGGGGGAGTGGGAGTAGGGGAGTTAGGGAGAGGGGACAGAGGAGGGTGGTCGGCACTGGGGAGCAGGAGGGGAGGACCGAGAGGAGAAGGGGAGGGAGGGAGGGTGGGGAAGAGTAGGGGGAGTGGAACGGGGGAGTGTGAGGGGGAGTGCTGTACATCGATCCACACCAAAGACTGCCGGTAAAACAGCAGCAGTTCCTGGGGTAGGCGCTGTCGGCGGGAACAGCGACAACGACGGGGGAGAAATTGCTGCCGAGCTGTCAAGGGCTGTGCTCCTACCTATCGCACTCACAGATGACAGATAATAGCATAATCAATTTACTACTAACTATTGCATTACGCTCGCAGTAATCAATGCACTAATAAACGGATTTGTAAAAATTAATAAGGTTACCAGATACCACACGAACAGACAAACTAACTGAAGTCTCCCTGTGGAAAGAGGACAACCCTTCCCTAACGAGGGAGGGGAATAGGACAACCCCCACTAAAGGAGAAGGGGAAGGGAGTAGCCCCCTCCTCCCTTCCCCTCACCGTGCGGACTCGAGCGGCGGTGCAGTTCGTAACTACATAATTCCAACTTGACCTCCAGGGAACAAAAAACCGCCACGAGGGTATATGAGAGTCAGTGCACCGAGAACATAGCACGGGCACAGTCGCCTCCGTATTCTTAAATTCAAAGTAATTTTTTTTCCTTTTCTAGTAAAATAATCATAGCAAAATGAAAAAAAGTCGTAGTTTGTCGTAAGCTAAACAGGATAAAGCATTTGTGGAAAGGTATGAATGAGAACGAATATCTTCACAATACAAGAGATGTATTTAACCGGTTTCGATTATATCTTCGTCAGATATAATCGAAACCGGCTAAATACATCTCTTGTATTGTGAAGATATTCGTTCTCATTCATACCTTTCCACATTTGTCAACATAAATACGGTTCAGAATAAAGCATTAAAAATACTATTCTCTAGTATACCAAACATAAAACTCGATTTACAGCAGATGACAAAGTGGCGACAATAAAAGAAACTGTTATAGTATGCACAAACAACGCCAAAGATCTTTACTTATAATTGAAATTCCAAGTTTATTCCCTTAAAGGCACGTTAAACCACCAAAGATAACTGCAATCCTCCCTCAAAAAAAGAAAAAAGAAAAAAATAGTTTGCAAGTCCCCCGCAAAGGAAAAAAATGCAACGGGATATACAAAATAGAACAACATCAAAGAAAAGGTTTCGCAAGATCAAAAACGCAAAATCAATAATGTCAAGGAAAAAAACCCTAAAAAGCCAGCTCGGCCGGCAGTGGACCTGAAGCAGCATATGTGCGCACTGCGGGGCTCAGTAGCGGCGGCACACGAGTCAGTATGTAGGCTCTGCTCATTCAGAGTGGGTGTGAGCGAGAGAATGAGGGAGTGGGGGAGTGGGGTAGGGCTGGGGGTGTGAAGGAATGAATGGGCGAGGCTGTATGGAGGTGAATGAGTGAGGGAGTGGAGGAGTATCAAAAGGTGCGAGTTAATGAGTGAACGAGAGGAGACATAGCAGGTGCCAGGGAGTTAATGAGTCACCTCCACTATTCGGCCGAGAATTTGTGCGTGTGTGAGTAACGAACCGACTGCCACGACTTTCGAGGACGACTTGGCTAAGGTGAGTGGCTGAATTAATAAGTCAGTAAGCGACTACCTGGCTGACACACTGACTGACTGTAGGACCGCCCGACTAACCGCCGCTTGACCGACTGACTGACACCACACATGAAAAAAAAAAAAATGTTTGCAGTCCTGACATTTCATACAGCTGACTCCTATACGAGGGACTATACACTTGCCAGCAACCTGTCTCATTGAATGACAGTCTACAGAGACAGGTTCTCGCTGCCCGACATGGTCCACCCGAAACCTGTAACTACAAGGGTCCGTAAACCAGTGGAGAGAGTGACTAGGGGAAAGACGGAAGGAGGGAGGGAAAGGGAGGATATGAGAGAGAGAGAGAGAGAGAGAGAGAGAGAGAGAGAGAGAGAGAGAGAGAGAGAGAGAGAGAGAGAGAGAGAGGGGGGAG
>NC_091567.1:16422051-16424551 GCF_042767895.1 Penaeus vannamei
CGCACACACACACAAACACCAACACAAACACATGCAAACACAAACACGTGTTTATGTTCGATAGGTAGATAGATAGTGTATATATATATATATATATATATATATATATATATATATATATATATATATGTGTGTGTGTGTGTGTGTGTGTATATATATTTATATATATATATGTATATATATATTTTTTTTATATATTCACACACACACACACACACACACACACACACACACACACACACACACACACACACACACACACACACACACACACACACACACACACATACACACATACACACACACACACACATACACACACATACACACACACACACACACACACACACACACACACACACACACACACACATACACACATACACACATACACACACACACACACACATACATACATACATACATACATACATACACACACACACCCACGTGCATACACACGTACACACACACACGCATGCTAGCACACACGCACGCACACAAATACTCACACACACAGAAATACACACACAGACACACACACACATACACAGACACATACACACACACACAGACACAGACACACACATACGTGCGCACGAATGCACACACAAATGAATGTTTGGTGTACACAGATCTAAATATACACTTGTGTATTTATTTATTCCGTCAGTCTTTGTCATTTCCTTTCATTTTACGAAGGGAAGAAGGACTAAAGCAAGAAAAAAGTCCTTATTAAAAGACTCTCCCTAAAAGAGATAATATCAGTAGGAAGATTACAGAGCAGTTGCGATGCCTTCAGCAGGGCAGAATGAAGCAGTAGGTCAGCAGTGTACAAGAACAGCAGCAGCAGTGGCAGCAGGAAGGCAGCAGCAGGGCGCTCAGTGTGGTCTCGGATCGATGGCGCGGGCTGTGGGCGGGCCGGGGGCTGGAGGGGCGGGGGCGAGGGGTGGGCGCCTCTGAGCGTGCGCGGTGCGAGGCGTGGGTCCCGCGGTGTGTCGTGTCTTGGCTCTCAGTGCCGCTGGTGCCACCTCCCTCCCACACTCCGCGGCAACACAGCTGTGTCGCCAGCCAGCTGTCTCTCCCTCAGACTGCTCCCGCCGACACCACGTGCTTGTTCTTGTCTCCTGTGCAACAATAACAACAACTTCGCCGGCGAACGAACGGTGAGTGTCGCCCTCGACCGCACGCCGCGCCACTCCACCTCAACCTCCACCTCGCGCTGCTCCTCAGCCACCTTTCCGCTGCCTTCAGCCTCCTCCTCCTCCCACGCCCACCCTTCCTGCAGTGCCCTGTTCCCGGAGCCTTCCTCTTTCCAGCCAGTCGCCCCAACCCTCGCCTGCCCTTGTTCCTCTCCATGCCTGTTTGTCGGGGATTTCCTCGCCCGGCGTCGAAGCGTCTCGTGTGAAGTGTACGTGGTCCGTGCATGGTGCTGCAGGTACGGTCCTGACTTGTCTACGGAAAGATTTATACCCCAAGTGTCGCCCTGTGCCGTAGCGCCCTTACCCACTCGCTCCTCCCCGTGCCAAGGAGCAGCCGTGCTTTGCGACCTCATTGTGACCGCCATCATCGTCAGAGATCGGCCATACAACCGCGGGTTTTGTATCGTGGCCTATTACGTTTAGAACCTCCTCAGCCCATCTCTTCAGTATTGCACACACGGCCTTATTTTTTTCATTCCAGTCATCCCAATATTCGCAGACCTACTGCCCCCTTTTATTTATCTTAGAACGCTCTGTATTCGGTTTGCCTGGGGCACTATAGTCTGTTTGATTTTTCTACCCTCTAGTCCCCTGCTTTGCGCGAAGGACACGAAGCCAAAGTAATTTTTTTTTTCTTGTGTTGCCGCAGATTTCCTTGTCTTTAGAAACCACTTACGTATGCTGTGGCATATGTCTATGTGAGCTACTTTCTCTGTGTAGTACAAACTTCTGTGCGATAGTAAATTGATTATTGGGTCGGCTTTCTTGTGCTATTCCCCAGCCGTACGTTAGATTGGTGCCAGCCCTCCATCAGCGGTGATGTAGTGCATTTCCTTCCAGTTCACAAATGACACCCACATCATTCATCGTCTGTCAGGAAAGCGCCGTATTTTGCTACGATTTTTCATTCATGATCCCCTCTCATATAGTCACTGTATAGATGCGTGAGTCAACCCTCTCAGCGCCTCTCGCGGACACGCCCCCCCCCCCCTCCCCTCTAAGTACACGAACAGATTTTCCCAAAACCTCTTATTTCCATTGGAACCTGTGCGCTATTATTCGAGACGTCCCTCGAAATGTTCAGTTTGCTTTGCGAATCAGATTCCGGAGTGTTTACGAGCAGTTGTGAGCGTTTCTCGGAACCAGGCATCTGCACGAGACAGACCAAGCGCTGACTCCCTTCTAGAATCGTCCGTCATTTACCCCTGCCGTACAGCTTCTTACCTTGCTAGCACTTTCGTCTTCCAGGTTCCGAAATCTCTCAATACCAAGTTCGAAATTCGCCCAAAATTTAAACC
>NC_091567.1:16439551-16444551 GCF_042767895.1 Penaeus vannamei
TCTTCTTTCCTTCCTCCTATCTCTCTCCCCCTTCCTCCCTTTCCCTCTTCTTTCCTTCCTCCCTCTCTCTCTCCTCCTTCCTCCCACTCTCTCTCCTCCTTCCCTCTTTCTCTCCTCTTTCTTCCCTCTTTCTCTCCTTCTTCCCTCTTCCTCTCTTTCGCGCAGATCCCGGCTATCTATCTGGCTCCCTCTTCCTTGGCGTGATAGCATCGGCGTCGGTCGGTTTTGTGCGTCGAGAGGGAGTTCTTCGAGAGAGATCTTGGGGCTGATAGATCGCTTGTCTTTCTGTCTATCGGTGTGTCAATCTGTCTATCTGGCAACCCAGTCCTCCTGTGGCTTCGTCTGCTTTGGAGTTTCTGCTTTGCCGACAGAAACTCTTGAAGGAATCCTGGGACGTCGGTCGAGTAGGCTTTTCTATTAAGGTGCGATTTTGTCTCCTTTCTTCTTCTTCATCACCGTCTTCTTCTTCTTCTTTCTCTTCTTCCTTTTCCTCATCTTCATCCTCTTTCTCTTCCTCTTTCTCTCTGTCTTCTTTGCCTCCTCCTCGTTCCCCTTCGTCTTTTCTTCTTCCTTCTTATTTTTCACTTTTCTCTTTGATTAAGCAAAGGGAGGAAGTGTTAGAAGGAGAGGAGTCGATGAAGAGAAGAGGAGGAAGAGAAGAAAAAAGGGCGTAGGTGTGCGAAAGGGAATAGCAGGAGCAGGAGCAAGGGCTGGAGGGCTTTGCGTGACTGGCAGTGTCCCTCGAGGGCGGGCGCCGCGTTTATGCCGCCGCGGCCCCGAGTGGCTCGCGAAGGGCGCCCTCCGAGGGTGGCCAGTCGTATGACGGGCGGCGGGGGAGCGGGGGAGGGGTGGGGGGAAGGGGGAGAGGGAATACTGCGTTATTGATGGCCTTGTGTCTGGCGGAATGGGGAGGGGAGGTCGGGGGCAGGGGGCAGGGGGAGGAAGTACGTGCTTTCATTTTCTCATTTTCTTATTTGGAAGGTGCGTTTCATTGGTCGTGGCTCGTATGTGCAAGTTGTAGAGTAATAAGTTTCATGTTGGAACGCGGTCACAAGCATGCACTCACACACGCACACGCACACACGTACTCCTACATACATACATGCATAACTACATACCCACACATACACACACTACATACATACCCTAACACAGACACACACACACACACACACACACACACACACACACACACACACACACACACACACACACACACACACACACACACACACACACACACACACACACACACAAAACCGATGGAGAACCTACCCACTCGAACAGTCATGCACATGCACCAGGAGAAAAAAAGAGGCGAGCGGGCACAAAGGCGGCGAGAAAATCACACGGAATCGATAGGGCGCCGCCGCTACGACCACACGACGACGAAAGCGAACGGCGACGACGACGCAGCCGCCCCGGTGCTGCTACTTGCTCTGGCCCGGCACGCCAAAGTCTGCGCCGGGGTGCAAGTGGGTGGCACTCGGTCGGAGGGGGTGGCTGGTCGGAGGATCGGATATCGCCGTTCGTAGCATTCTGCAATTCCCTCTTTCTCTTTTTTTTCTTTCTCTTTTCTTTCTCTCTCTCTGTCTGTCTCTGCCTCTCTCTCTCTCTCTCTCTCTCTCTCTCTCTCTCTCTCTCTCTCTCTCTCTCTCTCTCTCTCGGGCGCGCGCTCATTCACTCGTTCTCTCTATCTATCTCTATCTCCCCCTCTCCCTTCCCTTTTGATGTCCGTACATCTTTCCCCCCTTTCTGTACACAGTGACGCCAGTAACGTATTGTCCTCTCGCGCCGCACACGGACTCTTTTATGTACAGCCGCCCACGCCCACGCCCACGCAGCCACACTCAAACGGATCATCCCATCGGTCAATACCGGAGCTTCTCAAAGAAAAGGGGGGGAAAGAAAAAGAAAAAACAGGGCACTACAAGCTCCCTTCTCCTTCCTCGTGGGCGGCCACCCGAGCGACTCACGAGTGGCACTGGGGATGGGCGGCGTTTCGGCTCCGGGGCTAAGGCTTCCGTTCGCGTCCTGCTCCCGGCGAAGGAGCGGCGCCGGAGGGGGGAGGGGGGGGGCATGAGTAGTAGGGGAAGAGGAAGTGGAAGGAAGGAATTGGGAATGCGGGAGGGAATGAGAGAGGGGGTGACTAAGACAGAGAGAGGGAGAGAGGGGGGCGTGAAGGGGAGAAGGGGGCTCTTCGGGGTCGGGGCGATCGCAGGCCCATCGTCAGCCACTGGAAAGCCTCGTTTTGGGCGCGAGCCAAAAAGGCTGGGCTGGAGCTTGTTTCTCGCTCCTCCTTGCCTCCACTGCGGCGCCTCGCCTCTCTCTCTCTCTCTCTCTCTCTCTCTCTCTCTCTCTCTCTCTCTCTCTCTCCCTCCCTCCCTCCCTCCCTCCCTCCTCCTTCCCTCCCTCCTCTCCCTCCCTCTCTCTCTCTCTCTCTCTCTCTCTCTCTCTCTCTCTCTCTCTCTCTCTCTCTCTCTCTCTCTCTCTCTCTCTCTCTCTCCCTCCCTCCCTCCTCCTCCCTCACTCTCTCTCTCTCTCTCTCTCTCTCTCCCTCCCTCTCCCTCTCTCTCTCTCTCTCTCACCTCTCCTCACTCTCTCTCTCTCTCACCCTCCCTCACTCTCTCTCTCTCTCACCCTCCTCACTCTCTCTCTCTCACCCCTCCCCCTCACTCTCTCTCTCTCTCACCCCTCCCTCACTCTCTCTCTCTCTCACCCCTCCCTCACTCTCTTCTCTCTTCCCTCCCTCACTCTCTCTCTCTCTCTCTCTCCCTCCCCTCACTCTCTTTCTTTCTCTCCCTCCTCACTCTCTCTCTCTCCCTCCTCACTCTCTCTCTCTCCCTCCTCACTCTCTCTCTCTCCCTCCTCACTATCTCTCTCTCCCTTCTCACTCTCTCTCTCTCTCTCTCTCTCTCTCTCTCTCTCTCTCTCTCTCTCTCTCTGTCTCTCTCTCTCTCTCTCTCTCTCTCCCCCTCCCTCTCTCTCTCTCCCCCTCCCTCTCTCTCTCTCTCTCTCTCTCCCTCCCTCTCTCTCCTCTCCCTCTCCTCCTCCCTCTCCTCTCTCCCCTCTCTCCCCTCCCTCTCTTTCCTCTCTCCCTCCCTCTCTTTCTCTCTCCCTCCCTCTCTCTCTCTTTCTCTCCCCCCCTCCTCTCTCTCTTTCTCTCTCTCCCCCTCCTCTCTCTTTCTCTCTCCCCCTCCTCTCTCTCTCTTTCTCTCTCCCCCTCCCTCTCTCTTCTCTCTCCCCTCCCTCTCTCTTTCTCTCCCTCTCCCCTCTCTCTCCCCCCTCTCTCTCTCTCTCTCTCTCTCTCTCTCTGTCTCTCTCTCTCTCTCTCTCTCTCTCTCTCTCTCTCTCTCTCTCTCTCCCTCTCTCTCTCTCCCTCCTCCCTCTCTCTCCCTCCTCCCTCCCTTCATCCATCCACTCACCCCTCTCTTTCTCCCTCTTCCTCCCTCTTTCTTTCTTTTGCTCTATCATTCTCCCTGTCTCATATTTCCCTTTCTCCTTCTTTCCCCTTCTTCTTTCTTTTATTCCTTCCCTTCCAATCCCTTCCCTTCCACAATATTTTTTTCTTGTTTTTTTTTCTTATTCTTGTTCATTCTCACTCCGTCTTTCCCAACTCCCCCATACCTACTGCATATCCTTCGAGCTAAGGCCCTCACTCACATTGGGGGGGGGGGGGGGCTAGAGGAACAGCGAGCAAAAGGGGCGTGGGGGGAGAGGGGAGAGGGGGTAGGGAAACAGCACCGAGTAGGATAGATAAAGGAAATGGGGAGGAGAAAGGGGAGGTGGGTAATGGTTGATAGGGGTAGTGGTGGTATAAAGGAGGGAGCCATCGTCAGACTGAAGGGGTGAGGGAGGGGACACGGGGAAGTGGAAATGGGATGGAAACAGTGTCGAGGATATGAGGTTTGGGGAGGAGTAGGAAGGTGGGGGAGGGGTAAGGAAACAGCAGCCGGAGGAGAATTTCCGAAGGAAAACAAGAGTGAGGCTTTCCTCGCAAGCAAGCAAGCAAGCAGTATGAATCAAGTATTTTACCAGAAGGGTGATTTTCCTCCCCTTCCTCCTCCTTTTATTCTTTGCACTCTTCTCATATTTCTTCTTCATCTACTACTGCTTCCTCGCCGTCATATTCGAGTGATTAGAAACCCATGATTGGCAGCCATGAGTAGCGTTTGGCCTGACTGGGCGAGGGCGGGAGGAGAGTGGCTCTGTCATCGTCCGCGGCGGAGGCTGAGCTTCGTCGCCCTGGAAGGACCCTGGATTCCGTGCTCGGCGGGAGACAATGGCCGAGGCGCATTTGGGATGAGCGGGGGGAGGGGGGGGCAGGTGGGCCGCGGGAAGGAATCGGAAATAGACGCATGTGGATGTTCTTCTTCTGGCCATGCGGGGAATCTGAACAGACGGAAATGCCCTTGCGGGAACAAGAGCAACGACAAACACGCGCACGCATGTACATTGACGTATTTACACGTTCACCACGCACCCACGGCAATGTTATTATTGTTATTATTATTATTGTTGTTGTTTATTATTTTTCAACATTGTAAGTAAAGAAATAAAGAAGACAAGATAAACAACAGCACAGCACGCTAAGTTAATTTTATCGAGTGTTTTTTGAAGGAGATTAATGACGGTGAAATGCGCGGTCACGGCGGAACGTGTTTTAAACAGGTTATGCTGCGTAATTTATTGGCTTTATTTCGAAGGCGCGGCGGATGCAGGTGTGGTCGATGGCAGATATTGAATTTATGGCCTAACTTACGATGATCTGATAAAATAGGATTATCGCATTCGGATAATTTAAAGCATCCTCGTTTTTTTTAATTGATTGCGAAAAAGGAATGGAGAAGTAAATAAAATCCAAATCCGTTTTTCTCCGACAAAGGCCAAATGCAAATAACATAAACAAGGTTTTTTGTAGATGGACAAACACTCCATTCAAGGATTTGGTCCGAATATTTATCTTTTGTTTGCCACAGTGGCTTTGCCAGAATTACCAT
>NC_091567.1:16449551-16457051 GCF_042767895.1 Penaeus vannamei
GGCCCTTTATGTTGCGCTCTGTGGGCCTACGTCTCTTTGAATGCGAGTGTAAACACGGTCATGAACGGAGCTTTTTTTAAACTCGGGGATCAACATTTTGTTTACACGCTGTGCACAGGGAATAATATTTTTCATCGGTTATCCCTTTGATTTCATTGCGTGATTAATTATTTCCCGGTCTCGGAACCTGGCCAGTTTTGTTTCCTCAGATGCCCCACGTGTTTAGGATCGGTCGCTTCTGCTCATTCGCGCTCAACTCTTTTCCTAGCTTCTTCTATTTTCTTCTCCTTCCCTCTCCTCTCTTCTCCTCTCCTCTCCCCTCCTCGCCTCTCCCCACCTAATAATGTGCACTCCCTAGATTATTCCTCCAGCTTCTATATCCTCCCCCCTCTCCCTCTCCCCCCTCCCTCCCCCCCCTCTCCCCCAGGGCGATCGCGTGGCATCCCATCCAAAAGGCATTAGAAGCCCCGGAATCACAATTAGAATGCACGCGGAAAGCCACACTGAAGAGGGCGAAAAATCCGGAGCGATCCTGCATTGTCCTTGCGAATCGTTGCGGCATTCCGTCTCTTTATTCCTCTCCCCCTCTCTGCCTCCCCGCCGCCACTCCCTCTTGCCGCGCTTTGGTGGCCACCGCGTGCGGCCCTCGCTGCCTCTCTGGCCTCGCTCGCTTTCTTTTCTTTCTTTTGATCTTTACTCTTTCTCTATCTCTCTCTTTCTCTTTCTGTCTCTCTCGTTCTCTTTCTCTCTCTCTCGTTCTCTCTCTCTCTCTCTCTCGTTCTCTCTCCCTCTCTCTCTCTCTCGTTCTCTCTCTCTCTCTCGTTTTCTCTTCTCTCTCCTTCTCTCGTTCTCTCTTCTCTCTCTCTCTCTCTCTCTCTCTCTCTCTCTCTCTCTCTCTCTCTCTCTCTCTCTCTCTCTCTCTCTCTCCCTCTCTCTCTCTCTCTCTCTCTCCCTCTCTCTCTCTCTCTCCCTCTCTCCTCCCTCTCCCTCTCTCTCTCTCTCCCTCCCTCTCTCTCTCTCTCTCTCTCTCTCTCTCTCTCTCTCTCTCTCTCTCTCTCTCTCTCTCTCTCTCTCACTCTCCCTCCCTCTCTCCACCACCTCCCTCCCTCCCTCCTCCCTTCCTCCCTCCCCTCCTCCCTCCCTCCCCCCTCTCCCTCTCCCCTTCCCCCTCTCCATCTCTGCCTCCCCCCCTTTCCCTCTCCCTCTCCCCCTTTCCCTCTCCCTCCCGCCTTTCCCTCTCCCTCCCCCTTTCCCTCCCTCCCTCCCCCTCTCCTCTTCCTCCCCCTCTCTTTCTCTCTCACTCCCTCCTCCTCCTCCCTCCCTCCTCTCCCTCCCTCCTTCTCTCCTCTCTCTCTCCCTCACTCTCCCTCTCTCTCTCTCCCCCTCCTCTCCCTCTCTCCCTCCTCTCTCTCTCTCCCTCTCTCTCTGTCTCTCTCTCTCTCTCTCTCTCTCTGTCTCTCTCTCTCTCTCTCTCTCTCTCTCTCTCTCTCTCTCTCTCTCTCTCTCTCTCTCTCTCTCTCTCTCTCTCTCTCTCTCCCTCTCCCTCTCCCCTCTCCCTCTCCCAGTCCCTGTCCCTCTCCTTTCGCCCTCTCCCTCTCCCTCTCTCTCTGTCTCTCTTTCTCTCTCTCCCTCGTCTCTCTCTCCCTCTCCCCTCTCCCTCTCCCCCTCTCTCTCTCTCTCTCTCCCTAACTCCCCTCCCCCTCTTTCTCTCTCTCTCCCCTCACTCCCTTCCCTCTCTCTTTCTCCCCCTCTCTCTCTCCCTCTCTCTCTCTCTCCCCTCTGTCTTCTTTCCCTCCTCTGCTCTCCCTCTCTCTCTCCCTCTACTCCCTCTCCCCCTCTCTCTCTCTTCCTTTCGCTCTCTATCTATCTATCTATCTATCTATCGCTCCCTCTCCCACTCCCTCCCTCCTTCCCACCCCCAACCCCCGTTCGTGCCTCGGAGGGACATGGCACTTAGGAGTTCCCGTTTAGTGGCTCCGCTCCCTTTACAGCCCTATGCGGCGCCTTGTCCCTTTGATGTCCCTGGGTAGCCACAATAAATTCTCTTTAGTCCTTTGACGACTAACTACCCTTCCCTCTCCCTCCCTCTCCCTGCCTTTCTTTCCCTGCCCCTCCCTCCTTCTCCCTTCCTCTCCCTTCCTATCCCTTCCTATCCCTTCCTATCCCTGCCTTTCCCTCCTCCTAACTCTCACCTTCCTTTCCTCTCTCCTTCACCCCTTCTACGTTTACTTCTTGCTTTCCCCCTACACAATCATTTAGTGACTTACTCCACCTCAGGCCTCTCTGAAACTGCTACTCTTCCCCTTCTTTTTACGTTCCTTTTGCGGCTTACTCCCCCTCTTCTCCCTTCCCCTCGCCCACTCTCCCCTGTCTTCTGCATTCCTTTCGTCGCTTCCTCCCCTCCCCTTCCCTCGCCCAGTACCCTCCTACTTTTTGCATTCCTGTAGTCGGTTCCCCTTTTCCCTCCCGCCTCCCCTCCCTCCCTTCACCTCTTTTCTCTGCTGTCATGTAGCAGTATGTTGCCCCTACACCTCTCTCCCTCCCTCCTCCCTCACCTTTCGCTCCCCTCCCTCCCTCCCTCAGTCTTTCGCTCCTCCTCTCCCTCCTCCCTCCCTCCTCTCTTTCACCCCTCTCCCCCTTCTCCTCTCTTTCCCTCTCTCTCCATCTCCCCCTTCTCCCCCTTCTCCTTCACTCTCCCTCACTCTCCTTCACTCTCCTTCACTCGCCCTATCCCTATACCTCCTCACTCTCACTCTACTCACTCACTCACCACTACCACTCTCACTCTCACTCTCACTCACTCTCTCTCTCTCTCTCTCTCTCTCTCTCTCTCTCTCTCTCTCTCTCTCTCTCTCTCTCTCTCTCTCTCTCTCTCTCTCTCTCTCTCATATCCTCCCTTTCCCTCCCTCCCTCCGTCTTTCCCCTAGTCACTCTCTCCACTGGTTTACGGACCCTTGCAGTTACAGGTTTCGGGTGGACCATGTCGGGCAGCGAGAACCTGTCTCTGTAGACTGTCATTCAATGAGACAGGTTGCTGGCAAGTGTATAGTCCCTCGTATAGGAGTCAGCTGTATGAAATGTCATGACTGCAAACATTTTTTTTTTCATGTGTGGTGTCAGTCAGTCGATCAGTCAGTCGGTCAAGCGGCGGTTAGTCGGGCGGTCCTATAGTCAGTCAGTGACTTATTAATTCAGCCACTCACCTTAGCCAAGTCGTCCTTGAAAGTCGTGGCAGTCGGTTCGTTACTCACACACGCACAAATTCTCGGCCGGATAGTGGAGGTGACTCATTAACTCCCTGGCACCTGCTATGTCTCCTCTCCTTCACTCATTAACTCGCACCTTTTGATACTCCTCCACTCCCTCACTCATTCACCTCCATACAGCCTCGCCCATTCATTCCTTCACACCCCCAGCCCTCCCCCACTCCCCCACTCCCTCATTCTCTCGCTCACACCCACTCTGAATGAGCAGAGCCTACATACTGACTCGTGTGCCGCCGCTACTGAGCCCCGCAGTGCGCACATATGCTGCTTCAGGTCCACTGCCGGCCGAGCTGGCTTTTTCAGGGCTTCTTTTTCCTATGAGAAGTGGTTGATTTTGCGTTTTTGATCTTGCGAAACCTTTTCTTTGATGTTGTTCTATTTTGTATATCCCGTTGCATTTTTTTCCTTTGCGGGGGCTTGCAAACTATTTTTTTCTTTTTTCTTTTTTCTTTTTTTGAGGGAGGATTGCAGTTATCTTTGGTGGTTTAACGTGCCTTTGAGGGAATAAACTTGGAATTTCAATTATAAGTAAAGATCTTTGGCGTTGTTTGTGCATACTATAACAGTTTCTTTTATTGTCGCCACTTTGTCATCTGCTGTAAGTCGAGTTTTATGTTTGGTATACTAGAGAATAGTATTTTTTAATGCTTTATTCTGAACCGTATTTATGTTGACAAATGTGGAAAGGTATGATGAGAACGAACAGGTATTTCCTACACAATACAAGAGATGTATTTAGCCGGTTTCGATTATATCTGACGAAGATATAATCGAAACCGGTTAAATACATCTCTTGTATTGTGAAGATATTCGTTCTCATTCATACCTTTCCACAAATGCTTTATCCTGTTTAGCTTATGACAAACTACGACTTTTTTTCATTTTGCTATGATTATTTTACTAGAAAAGGAAAAAAAAATTACTTTGAATTTAAGAATACGGAGGCGACTGTGCCCGTGCTATGTTCTCGGTGCACTGACTCTCATATACCCTCGTGGCGGTTTTTGTTCCCTGGAGGTCAAGTTGGAATTATGTAGTTACGAACTGCACCGCCGCTCGAGTCCGCACGGTGAGGGGAAGGGAGGAGGGGGCTACTCCCTTCCCCTTCTCCTTTAGTGGGGGTTGTCCTATTCCCCTCCCTCGTTAGGGAAGGGTTGTCCTCTTTCCACAGGGAGACTTCAGTTAGTTTGTCTGTTCGTGTGGTGTCTGGTAACCTTATTAATTTTTACAAATCCGTTTATTAGTGCATTGATTACTGCGAGCGTAATGCAATAGTTAGTAGTAAATTGATTATGCTATTATCTGTCATCTGTGAGTGCGATGATGGTAGAGCACAGCCCCTTGACAGCTCGGCAGTACTTCTCTCCCGTCGTTGTCGCTGTTCCCGCCGACAGCAGCCTACCCCAGGAACTGCTGCTGTTTCCACCGGCAGTCTTTGGGTGTGGACTGAGTGTACAGCACTCCACACCTCACACTCCCCACGTTCCACTCCCCCTACTCTTACCCACCCTCCCTCCCTCCCCTTCTCCTCTCGGTCCTCCCCTCCTGCTCCCCAGTGCCGACCACCCTCCTCTGTCCCCTCTCCCTAACTCCCCTACTCCCACTCCCCCCTTTCTGTGGCCGCCCCTTCCGCACAAGGTCAAGCAGGTCACTGGGAGACTCGGAGACTGGGTCAACACGTTACGTCAACACTGCGATGGCGGCGCCACGCGAGATGGCCGAGTCGCCGGGAGTCAACACGGGGTATTGACTCTGTCTGTCTGTCTGTCTGTCTGTCATACTTGGCGATTCTCTCTCTCTCTCCCTCTCTCTCTCTCTCTCTCTCTCTCTCTCTCTCTCTCTCTCTCTCTCTCTCTCTCTCTCTCTCTCTCTCTCTCTCTCTCTCTCTCTCTGTCTCTGTCTCTGTCTCTCTCTCTCTCTCTCTCTCCTTCCGTTCCCTGTGTTTCCCTCACAGCTCCCCTCGTTCGTTCGCTGCCCTCCCTCTTTCCCTCTTTCACTTTCACCCTCCCTTCCTTCCGCTTTCTCATTCCTTCCTCTACCTCCTGTTTTCACCCGCTCCCTCCCTCCCTCCCTCTTTCCTTCCTGCTGTCTCTCGCTCCTTCCTCCATTCCCTCTGTCTTCCCTCTCTCTCTCTCCGTCGCTCCTATTTTCTTTCCTTTCCCTCCTTCTTCCCTCCACCATCCTCCTCCCTCCCTCCTTCCCGCTTTCTTTTGTATCCTACTTTCTTCCTTCCTTCCCTCTTCTTCCTCCTTTCTCCGTCTCTCTCCCTGTTTTCTATCGCTCTTTCCTTCCTTCCCTCGCCTACCTCTACCCGCCACCCTGCTTTCTTTAGCTTCCTCTTTCCTTCCCTCGTCTTCTTCTCTCCCTCCCTTCCTCTCTTCCTCTTTTCTCCCTTCCCTACCTTCCACCTGTTTTTTTCCTTCCCCCTCCTCCCACCTCTCCCTCTCTCCCCCTGCTTTCTCTTGGCCATTCCTTCAGTTCTTTTCCCTTCCTCCCTTCCTGCTTTCTCTCGTTCCCTCTTTCAGCTTCTGCATAGCCTTCCCTCTTCACCCTACCCTCTGCCGCCTCCACTCCTTCCGGTCTTTTATCCTCTTCTTCTTCCCCCACTTCCTTTCTTCCTTCCGTGCTCCCTTTCCTCTCTTGATTATCTCGCGTTTTTTTTTTTTTTTTTTTTTTTTTTTTTTGTGTGTGTGTGTGTGTGAAAGTGTTGTGTGTGTGTGTGTGTGTGTGTGTGTGTGTGTGTGTGTGTGTTCAGCGTATTTTTTCGTATTTCTTGACTTTTGGGTTACCCCATTCTCTGTCTCCCTAATATCTTGTATTATCTGTCATCTGTTTTCTTCCCTTTTGTTATGCCTTAACGCCAATTCTTTTTCTTCTCTTTTTGGTTTCAATTTTTTGTTTTCATTCCCTCTTTTGCTGCTTATTTATCATTAGTATTTATTATTTTCATTTATTCCTTTACTTATTTTTTACTCCAGTTTCTCTCTTCCTTTTTTGTCCATCTCTACGTTTACTCCATCGCTTTTCCCTTTTCTATATGTTCCTCCTTTTATTTCCATCTTCCCTCCTATTTCCATTTTCCTTTTTCCTTCTTCGCCTGAACGTTCCCTCTGTTAGCAGGTCATGCTCATCATATTTTTCTGTTGTCTCCGTTGTCTTTAGTTTCTTCCTCACTTTTATTTATATTTTTTACTTTTTTATTATATTTTATCTATTTATTTACTTTTTACTTGTTTAAGGAAAGTTAGGCGTCTCTTTTGCGTTTTTTGTTTTTGGGGGGGATTAGTCTCGGTTCTTTTCCCTCTTTTATTTACTTTGGGTCAGTCGTCTCGGTGTACTCCCTTTGTCCTGGTTTCTTAGTTTCATGTTTATTTTTCTTTTAATCCTTCGGTTGGTGGTTTTGTTCCTTCCCTGCTTTCCCATCCCTCGTTCATTTCATTCCTCCTCCTCTTCCTCCTCCTCTTCTTCCCTTCTTTCGCTGCTTTTCTTCTTTGTCTTCTCTTTTCCACCAGCCCTCCACGTCCTCCTCCTTCTCTTCCTCTTCTTCTTCGTCTAAATCATTCTTTGTTCATCTTCTTCGTCTTTCTTCTTCGTCATCCCTCCCTCCTCCTCTCCTTCTCCGTCACCATCCCTTCCTCCCCATCTCCTCCTCTTCTACTTCTTTCTCCCTCTTCCTCCTCCTCTTTACTTCTTGTCTTCTTGCTCTCCGTCCCAACGACCTCCTCTCCATCCCTTGCAATTTTTCCAGAATGCGATTATCGGTAAGGAAGTCCCTGTTGCGTTATCAAGATGCCGCTCCGCCGTCAGGCAGCCTCGACTGAAATTAGAAGATGGAGATCAGTTGGCCGAGGGAACGAGAGAGAGAAAGAGAGTGAGAGTGAGAGAGAGAGAGAGTAAAGAGAGTGAGAGGGAGAGAGAGTGCAGAGAGTGAGAGAGAGAGTTGAAATGAGACAGAAGGAGAAAGTGAATAGGGCGGGGTATATGAGGTAGAGGGAGAAAGGAAAGAATGAGGACGGGTGGTAAGGGTGAGGTCGAGATGGAAAGTTATTGAGGGAGATTGATTTGGAGTGAAGAGGGGAGGAGGAGTGGATAGAGGGAGATACGAGGAGGATTAGATGGATAAGGAGAGAGAAGACTGGAAGTTAGTCCATTTGCGGCGACGCATTGCTCGTCGTCAGGAGCGGAACGCATGGGCACCAGCGCCTCCTGGCTCCGGGCAGCCGAGGGCACAGGT
>NC_091567.1:16492051-16494551 GCF_042767895.1 Penaeus vannamei
CAGTGGTGATTTCTTGACTGTTGCACAACAGATAAGCTTTTGATCATTTTAGTTTAGTTTGCTTTTACTTTTGACTTGTTCTGTTATATCACAGAATAGATATACCTACAAACTTTCATTAAGTTCAAGCTCGTTTGAAATACACCCTTCTGGTTTTATTATGATTCCACATTACATTTTGTAAGTTTTTGATAAACAAATTGCCTACAAATAGATATGCCTACAAACTTTCATTAAGTTCAAACTCATTAGAAATACACCCTTCTGGTTTTATTATGATTCCACATTACATTTTGTAAGTTTTTGATAATCAAATTGCCTACAAATCACCTTTGCAGGAAGAATGAAGCCGCAAGTCTTCCCCGTGCAGAGTTTGTGCCAAAGACTCTTTCGGACCTTGGCGTGATAGATAGCCTGAATGGTGGCCTTCCTACAACCAACATCACAGGTGAGACTTGGGGAGGATGAGGTAGTATGGCCCTTTGACACAACTTCTAACTCTAGGTAATGTCAGAACTTTGAGTTTGTGCCTTGCTCGCGTGGCAAGTTGTTGTATGGTTGGTGCAGAGATGGTGTTTCATGCTCATAGTATGTTTTCTGAGAGAATTGCACAGTATCTGAAAAAAAGAAAAAAACGTGTGATTTGTTCCATATATCTTTCAGTCAGATTGAACTCTTGTCATGAAGATTGAATTATGGCACAAAAGTAGAGAATTTAGATATATGTCCTCTACAACAACCATACAACTTTTATTTTATTTTTTCTATAGTTTGTATTTTGTTGTACTATATCTATCTACAGTGAATGGTATTATTTCCCTCTTTGGAACTGAATATTTATATACTAAATAATGTGTGGCTATGACGGCTCAGGAAGAAAGTACCAACCCATGTTTCGAGCACACTGTCAGAAGACGCCACAGACTTTGCCTTACTAAGAACATTTTTGATTGTGAAAGTTTTAATTCTTCTGACCTTTTGAAAGCTTTGAAGAGATATTAAGCTAACGACCTCAGATACAAATGGTTGTTGATTTGCTCTCACGTTCACTCTGATAACCCAATGACTCTCTTGGTTTTTATTCCTCAAGTCGAGTACCACACAACTGGTGGGTGTTCTTTTGCACTTCATTGCATCTTTCCAGGCATCTATACTCTTTTTTCTGTTTTCAGTAAAGTACTTTTTGTATATGAATCACAGATATTCATTTCCTGTTGCAGTGCAGCTTCATGACCAAGGCATGAGCTATTGTTCCTTTTAGAGAGAGGAAGTTGTTATAACTTCTCTAGTCATTTTTTCTAAAATACATCTTGGCCATTATTTAGTTTAACATCTGTTGAATTCATATGCCTTTTCTTCCCAAAGGATTCTTAGTCATTTTCTCCCCATTGCCAGTAAGAATAGTCGACTAATAAGATTTGAACTTCTAGTTCTAATGTATTATCTCCAGAATTATCAAAGAAAATCAGAACCCAAACTGGAAACAAGGAGGAGGTGCAACTTTAGGCATGACAGTTCAGCATCTGAAGTACATAGAATTATTATTAGAGAGATTTTCCATAGGATAGCATTATGGCAAAATACATTCCTAAGATAGAATATAGAAAATTTACAGTAAGCTGAGATATTTACTTTTTCTCAAGAGGGCCATTGTAGAGTGTGAAAAGAGGAAGCACTGCCAATATGTTGATTTTTACGTAAATCCCATAAGTACTGTTTTAGTGCAGCTGAACTAATGGGAAAGAAGACAAAGCAAACTTTTCTGCAGATGTTTCTCAGCTTTGATGCAACTATTGTTATACAGTTTAACTTTAATATTAACCCATTTCCACCGGTATATTTTGAAGCCGAAAATAAAAGTTTCCGGACAACTACAAAATCAGCTCGCGGGGCTGGCCCGGATTCTGCCCATGTGCTAGCCACGGCCCACTGCTGCATCGGAGCATGAGCCCCGATGCAGAGTTACACTGGCGGGATGCCCGGCAATTTTTTTTATTTATTTATTTTATTTTAATATTTTATTTATTTATTATTTTTTTTATTATTATTTTTTTTTTATGGGTGTCTCATATGTGGGATACCTGTCATTACTGGGTTAAAAAAAAAATTGGGTTTTTAGATGTATCTACCTTAGAAATTTTATGCCATATAATGCTGTTTCTTTTCATACTGCACCTTCTCCATTTTTAGTGAACAAGTGATTAGTCAGAAAGTTCAGGTTTTAGTTTACTTCCAAGAATATGTAACATTTGTGATGTGTCTACATATGCATTCCACAGCGAATCACTATTTACAAAGTAGGTGTAAACAGTACAGTGTTTGGGTTGACAGATAATCCACACTACATCCTACTGCTTTTATATGCATAATAGCAAAGCCCGAGTTGTAAGATTAGGCTCAGTAGTTATAACCTACAATAGAGTGGAATATAAAGTATGCATTTGAGTTAGTGCTGAGCTTTGGACCTTGGCCAAATTTTGTTTAAATAGTCCTCATAAGT
>NC_091567.1:16509551-16514551 GCF_042767895.1 Penaeus vannamei
TATTGATTGTAATTTAATAATGATCATTGAACCCAATCAGAAATTTATCGTTGATATAAGAAAAATCTTAGTGTCTTTGCCCTAATGATGATGTTAGTTGCAATAATTTTGCAGTAAGGCGATTCACATTACTAGGAGATATATTCCATAGTATTTTTGTAGTATTTTGTAGATTATGATAAGACTTGTGACCCTTTAAATGTAAAATTGTATAATTCTCAATGTTTATTTCACCAATTTCTAGCAAAGAGATTGTAGCTGAGCAAAAATGAGCAGAGTAACTACTTACCACTTCATTACTCTGATGAATCCTGTACTTTTAGAGTTTGTTGTGAAGTGGTATAAAAATCTTTGTCATTTCTCCATTTGCCTAGTCTTTCCATCATTAGAAGCCAAAGGTAGACATGAATATGCAAAGAGGAAGCCACAGGGATTTTTAAGGATAACAAGGAAAGTTCTACGTGAAACAGATCCTCAACTTTTGAGAAAAGCTTTGAAGATGAATTGATATATGATTAATGAAAAAAATAATAATTGTCCAGCATCAACTTCCAATGCCATATGAATAGTGATTTCACTTTTTGGATTCTGATAACATATTTCCTCCTGGCGCAGAATTATTATCAGTCTTTTTTACACTTTTTATAGAAGACATTTTTTTGCAGAGTATCTTAAAAGAAAAATCACAAATTTCATCAGATATCACTTTACAGAGCAATAATCAAAGAGTTTTAGTGGCATATATGAAAGCAGTACCTACAGGAGATACTGAAAATGTATCAGAAAACCCCCATTCTATTTTGTAGTGGATAATTGTCACTTTAAGGGAATGTTCTAAACCTTTTTTCTATTTAAGGTTAAAGCTAATTTCTGTTTTATTTCTTAAATAATGTAATTATCTAAAAAAAAAAAAGAAAAAAAAAAAAGTTCAGTTTTAGTAGTGCTTAGATAATGACAAAATTTCCACTTACTCGGATAAGATGTAATGTAGATGGCTTGGCTGTCATATATTGTTCCCAATGGGGAACTCAATTCTTCTTGAATTGGCAACAATCCTGTGGAGATCTCAGTCATTTTTTAATAATTCCTCTAGCAAAGGCTACAGTGCTCACAAAAGATAGAACTCGTATTGAGATGGATATGATGAGGAAATGGAAACATGATGGAGGATATAGGGGAAATTACTGTACTTTTTCTTGGATTACCAAATACTTTCAGGATGATGTTGACTTGATTAAGTTTGTTATTTATTTTTGTGTTCAGTTGCATTTACAATTGTTTATTTACATTTGATTATTTAATGAGTTTTTGTAGGTGTTGCCTAGAAAGTTCTCTAGGAAACTCTATGCATATCCCCTTCCACAGTAGATTTATCTTGAAAGTGCTTGTCACAATATTTGTAAGATTGTAATAGTGTTGAGTAAGGGAGACTTTTAACTTAAATTGTGCCAACTAAAGGTAAATTCATTGACATCCTTTGTGAGTTTTAAAGAGAGAAGAGTTAATACAAGATAATGGATTTGTGGTCTTGGGTGAGGACTCACAACTGATGAGAACTAAAGTCATCCAAGTTTTGAGTGATTGTTATTAGTTTCTCCTAATGGGTTAATCATAAATATTAGAAAAAAATGACATTAGATGTTGATAGTTGATGATTCTAACTGAGACAACAGTTCACATCCTTGTATGTGTGGATCAAGGTATACCTCCCAAGCTTGCCATTTATTATCTAGTACCATAAAGTTACTACATTTTATTGCCATGTAACTTAGATTTATATGAAATGATTGTTTCCCTTATGGTATTAAAATGTTGGTTTCAGTTGTTGTTTTTCTTTTTTTTTCTATTTTATTTTTTATTTTATTTTTGATTATTTATTTATTTATTATTATTATTCATTTATTTTTGCTGTGTGTGTCTGTGTGTGTATATATATATATATATATATATATATATATATATATATATATATATATATATATATATATATGTATATGTGTGTGTGTGTGTGTGTGTGTGTGTGTGTGTGTGTGTGTGTGTGTGTGTGTGTGTGTGTGTGTGTGCCTGCGTGTGTGTTTGTTATTTTTAAAAATTGTGTTAAGAACTTTGTATGTCTTTTTGTATGTGTGTATTTTTTGTTTATTCTGTGTTGTTTGGTGTTGATTTCATCTTTATTTCCATAAATCGTGACTGCACTTATTTGTGTTAGTTCTTTGTTTGCAGATGTATAATGCAGCCATCTAAAATGCTCTCTTTCAGCTTCCTGTTTCTGTAGACTTCTGCTGCTCTCTTCATTGTTTATATTAATCAACCTTTTAGGTACTGACCAACAGAGTGGACTGTGTTGGTTCTTGATGTTTCATCAGTGGGTATTTCTGATTCCTAATATCTGTTATCAAATTTTTCATTGCCCATCAGTCTTCCCTGTCACCTCTCTTCTGCAAACACACACCACTCAACATGATATCAGAAATTTCATGAGCAAGGTCTTAGGGTCTTGGATGTTTTTGGGGTGTCAGTCAGTGTGATTGACTGTTCCTTTGGTGTGGATGTCCCCTGGTGTGGGTGTCCCCCTAATGTGGATGCTTGCTCCCCCATAGTGTGGGTACCCCCCAGGTTCTGATGTCCTGCCTAATATAGATGTCCCTTTTCTTGTTTGTATATGGGATTCCTGTATACGTGTGTATGTATGCGTGTCATCTTAGTTTAGATATCTTTAGGTGTCTGTCATACTCGGATATGATTGTTTCATTACCCTTTGAAGTGAAAATGTATCCTAGTGTGGTTGAACCCCAGATGTGAAAGTATCTAGGAGTGTATGCACTGATGCTATGGGTTCTTGTAATGAGGGTGTAACTTGTGTGTGCAGTTTCTTAGATAATTAGTTGATGCATGAGAACATGCCCTGGACTGCATTACACAATTCCTCTGACATGTGGTTATACTGTAGACAAGTAAATAGTATCAAGATAAAGTCTCAGAATCCTGTGAATTTATTATTGAGCTGTATATAACCTGTGCTTTGAAGTACTGTATAGTACATCAGCAAAAGAGCAAAAAAAAACAAAAAATGAAACTGTGTATCAAATACATGCCTTGTTTATATTTGGGAACTGATTTCCTTTTGAGCAAAGTATATAACTTTGTTCCTAATACCAATCCTTACCCCAGTAATTGCAGTATTTTGATTATTATCCATCTTTTTTATGTATTCTTGATACTATTTTGAATATATGAACCATGCAGGGTTCTCTCAGGGTCTCTCAGGATATCCTGTATTGCCAAGTGGTCAATGAGTGCTGGAGCCTGATGGTCCAAAAGACACTCACCCAAGCAGTTTATGCCCTGCTGCCGCTGCATGCTGACTGCTTGCACACATTAACATGGCTCAGGGTCACCTTGGGCCGTCATCAGACTTTTTTGACATTGACAATCGCTATCCCAAGTCTAACAGTCTTGACTTGTGGATGTGGCCTTATGACCTATCCAAAGGCATCACATGTAGCTGTTGTTGCCATGGCTGTTTCACATCAGAGAGGTTATAGTGCCATACACACATGGATTGAACTAACTAGACCATTCCTTTGTAGTATGTTGGTTTGAGCCCTCATCACCACCTGTATTGTAGTTTACTGGTAAGCTCTTCCCTATCATACCTGTATATTTTCTCCCTAGATGCTTTCTGTTCTTGGCAAAGCAGAGAGCTTCCCTTTCATTGGTGTGATAGGTGGTTAGTGGTCCCTTTTAACTTTTCTAAGCAACTGTTGTAAACCTCACATAGAGAGAAGTCAGATATGAAGCTATGTTTGGAGACTTGGGGATGAAGAGCAAGTTAGAATTGAATGATAGATGTCATTGTACAAGTCAAGAGCATGTAAAATAATGTTGGGCTTTAAAATTTATTGGCAGATTTGGTTTAATGGTACAGCTGTTTAGTTCAGTTTATATCACACATTATCTGGCAATGAATAGATAAAAGGTTGCCAAAATTTAAGTTAGAATTAATTAGGTTGACGTTTTCCATGCCGGGTTGGTGGATGTGTAGGGTTTGTGCATATTGTTTAAAACACATCAGTTTGGTGTTGTGAAGGCTGACACATTTGAGGCTTCTATGCCTTGATATTATGGCTTAGTACCGTATGTCAAAGGTGATTATTTATTATTGTCTATTGGGTAGTTGCTGAATTTCATACTCTGCCAAAGCCAAGTTTGGTTTATGGAGTTGATGGTCAGTTATTTTCTCCCAGGGGATCTGTGTATGAATTAAGATTGTACAGTTGTTTTATAAGTATGAAGATGTTAAGAGTATAAAAAAAATCTTAAAGAGAGTATTTAGTAAACATAAGCCTTATTAGTATAAGTACCATATTACATAACATGTTTATTATGGGTGGAGCCACTAGAACAGTCTAGGTGTCCTGGGATACCTTGCTCACATGTAGTAGGATGTTCTAGGACACTTTGTTCTCAGGAAACATGTTCTGGGAAGGTTGGCTCACTGTGCATGTGTTCTAGGACACTTGGTTTCACACATCTAGTATTGTTGGATTATCTGTCTCATTATTTGGCCATTTTTGGGTTATGGTTTCACTGACATGTGTGGGTTTTTGGTTGCGTGTGTACAGGCTCGTCCCCTCTGCCTTCCCCCATGAGCTCTGGCCAGCCCAACTGGGACCCTCTCTTCCCCCCTGGAGGCCCTCCACGCTCCACCAATGGTAAACATCTCTCACCCCCGTGCACTCTAATAACACCATAGCAATTAATGCTTGTCTGTCTAACTCCCTGATACACACTATCTGCACTTTTGTAGGTTTCCAGACTAACAACATTCACATCAGTGTGAAGTCATTTACACTTGAACCGGGATGAGTCTGCACTTCCCATAACTAGATAGATGGGTGTTGTTACTCGTACTACTTGCACTGCATGCTTATCATGGGACGCATTATTAGCACAGATTAGAGAAAGCATTCTCCATATTTCTCATCCTCCATGTATTT
>NC_091567.1:16529551-16547051 GCF_042767895.1 Penaeus vannamei
TTTTGTCTGAATCCATTTAATTATGGAAAAGAACATTAATACACAGAAATGTAATGCATACCATGATCTAAAGTTTAATTTAATGAAAACTCATAATATCATAACTGCCTTTAGAGTTTGGTTGTACATAATCTATTCTTTTGTATCTATTTATTTTGAAGAAACCAATTAATATAAGTGTCATTGTAAATAGACTAAATTTAGATGTGCTCTAGCCTAGCAAGTTGGTTATGAAGATGGAGTTTGTGACCATAGCATGGTTGACCTGTAAGTCTTTCCTTTTTTAATCCAGCCACAAAGGGCTGTCATGTTGACATTCAGTTTTGTATGATAAGGTAAATTAGCGCAGTTCTGTGTCACTCTTTTTTACCCAGAATGAATAACATGGCCAGAGATGCAAGCGAGGCCCAAAGAGGATCTAGTTTCTGTCTCACTTTTGTTGATAACCTCTGCATTAAGAGAACATATCTATTGAGTTTGACATTGTCAGACATTAGATTAGAATGCTAATTTTTGGCAGCTGTTTATTGTGAATTATTTATAGGTCTTGATTGACTACCAACTTTTGGGTTCACGTTTCCTACGTAGGGAGTTTGTATGCGGTAAAGAGCAAATGATGTCATGGTTCTGTTAGGTCATGAAAACTAAGTGATGTAAATGTTGTGCAGTTCTGTACATTGTATTGTTTGCAAGTTTCAAGTCTACTTTCACTTTTATTTTTGTATAGAGACCCAGATTGATTGACGACTTACAACTTGATTTTGATACTTTTTGGATTAAAATTTCTTTACTTCTTAGAATTGTGAGCATTACAAATACCCTTCATCTGCAACCTTTTAGTGCTTATGGTTTACTTTGTTAATGAAATCTCCAATATGAAAATGCTAGATAGATAGTTTACATGACAAAGCTGTATTTTTCCTTCATAATCTGTAGTCCTTGGAGATACATTCTCCAGCTGTAATAAGTAGGAGAATCTAAACTTAGTAAGTTAATCTCAGCATTTTGGCAAGGCATCCCTCCCAGGAAAGACATTCTTGAAATTATTTATTGTACAAATAGGTTGGCACTTGATTCTTTGCTGGAGATTTTAAAGATTTATCATATTACTTATATAAATTAATTAGATGTAAAACAAATTATTTCAGTACTTTTTGAGGTGTGATCTGTAGCTCCAGAGTGAGATGTTCCCACATCCAGCATTCTGTTTACACAGTGAATATCAACAGACTTGAATGTATAATCCCTAACAAGGTTTTTAGTGATGTATCTAATTTTATGTGTCTGTTGTAGTCACCTGAGTGACAAATGTGAGTTAGCTTGCTTACCTCTGGTCTCACTCCAGTAGACCTCTCTATAACCCATTTCTCAGCCTTGCTGTATGTAACTGTGCCCCTTCTGATGTTCACATCTTTTAGTGCTATTGAATCTTCTGTATCTAACGTCTGTACATGTGAAATAAACGTTGAAGAATAACAGAGTTTAAGATATCATCCTTAAAGAAGAACAACAGAGTTTAAGATATCATTCCTAAAGATTTGAGTTAATTGTAATAAATATTGTGTGTATGCAATGTACATTGAGGTATGAAAAAATACTAATGTTCTTTTATTTATATATTTAAAATATATAGACATTTTGTTCATTGATAAACCTTTCATAAAACTACCAAATAGCTGTACAGAACATGTACAATTGCAAGGTTACTAGTCATTAGTAAGCATGATTGAGACTTTTAACAATATACACAAAACCCCCATTAGTCATAAGGACAAAATGTAGAAAGACAAAAAAATGTCTAATATTATATTTCATTCCCTGCAAATGTTTTGATGAAACTTGGCAAACAGCCAAATAAATAGCACTACAATAAATACTTCAACCTGGACAGACTCCACACAAACCATACAGCAAACTCAAGACCAACAGAGATCAGAGATATGTAAACAATTTTAATATCTTTTGTAGTACATTCACAAAATTACAACAAATGCAACAATTCAATAAATTTCTGGGGATAATCTCATCCAATCCCCACTTTATAGTTATAATATGCTCTTCATATGTTCATAGCAAAGGGGAATATGGGTAACTTTGGCTCTATCCTCATCATAATAGCTTGCAGTTAGTTCATAATTTAAGCATACCTATTGGCTGACAGTATATTAGAATGACTACAGTGTCAATCACAGCTCTTGCTATGCACTAAAAACAATGATATTGATAGGCCAGTGAATGTTAAGTAAGTTATAATATGGAAATTACTGTTCTCTCTATACACTAAATCTCTGAAGTATATATTTTGCTTAAACTTTATTTCTTGTGAAATTCAACATGCCATATGGTGAACCACAAATCAACAAGTGAACACTGACTGCAGTTATCCTGGCACTGGCCACTCAATAGATGGTGGGGTAGAGATGCTGCCATTTCTTGACTCTTTTCTTTACTCTCAATCTTACTGTAAACACTCAAGCTATCCTTCTCTGTGCTTACAGCAGAAGGCACTGTGATTTGACCTTCACTGCATTTATTTGTTGCCTGTGATGAGGATGCAAACTTTTGCATTTTGTTTATTCCCTTCAACAAGACTGGTGGTATATTTGGTTTCACGACCACTCCTTTCCTTCGTGGCAAACTATCAACACCTTCTGGTGAAGAAGTGTGAGTTTTACCCTTAGATGTGCTTGGTCTTTTGCTGGGACTTGTAAAGACTTGCGAAGTTTGTGAGCTTTTACTTGCTAGCAGGTTCTTGTTAGTTTCCACAGCACAAGGTGGACTATTCTCCCTTGTCTTCATCACAGATGCCTTTGTACTGCGCATGTATGATTTCAGAGCTCCTGATGGCAAGGACATTCTTGATGCTGATCCACGGCTCAGTGATGAAATCTCACCTTGAACACTGTCCTCCTTTATGGTAGATCTCCCCTCCAGTTTAATATCATTTACTCTTTTCATTAGAGATGAAAATTCATGGTCTGTGGCAGCATCAGCACCAGTAACATCATCATCCCATATAACCTGACTACTCTGTTGCAAGGTGCTTGATTTACCAACATCATTTGCAAAGTTAGTGCAACGAGCAACAGTATTTCGCCGCACTAGAAGCGGCATTTGTTTCATTCCACGACGACTGAATTTTCGGACCATCTTTTGTACTACTCCAGCCTTCTGCACTTCTTGGCAGACTACATCATCATCCTCAACTTTAAATTTACAATCTCTTTCAGCATTTTCTTCATGTTCTTCCTCCATGACTGACTCTAATGCAATGCTGTGATCTCCATCATTATTTAAACCAGCAGCAGTCTCTCCCTCTATATGTTTTCTGTGAATGCTTTGGATGTCTCGAACACCTTCTTCCGAGAAGCAACCATCCCTGCTAGGGGGGAGGGAAGGTCTGCCATGGTCTGTGCTGGTGGCCCCGTTCCCCCCAGAGAGGGGCCAACCGCTAAAAAAGACGAGAAGCCAGACAAACGAGGGCAACTAGGAGAACGCATCAACTCTGAAAAAATGGGGAAACCATTGGTGTTGGGAATTTATCACAAAAATGGCAATATGAAAAATGTGAATTTTTTCTTTGTATCAAGACTAAAATTAGTTAATCATCAAACACAATTTTTTTCTTAAAAGTCTGATGACCCTTCTGCCTCTGGTTGCAGAAAAAAATGCAAAAATTCATTTCCAGTTCTAAGATGAACATATAATTTAATTGAAAAATATATAATAATAAAGACAATAAGTCAGTTTCTAAAACACCTGACCTATAATCATAATAAATAGTTGTTTTTCCCAACTACTACCAAGAACTAATTAACTACAAAGATGCTATTATGAAGGTGAAAAAAGTCCCTACCCTTCTCAGCTCTACTTAGAAGCACTTAAGGATCAAAATGTCTGCAAGTAAAGGCAAAGACTCACTTCAGCTTTATTGTGAACTATTAACCCCAATGATCTGGATGATATGACCATCATGTCATGAGAAACAAAACTGGTTTGAGAGGCTGGTAACATGAATAAGACATCATGGGAAAATTTGGCTGTGAGTCGTGGTGAAGCTGATGGCCAGGGTGATAGAAATTATGAGTGCACAAGACTCTTGGAGGGTGATTAGACTTATTTGACTTTTAGGAAAGGGCTTTCTCATTATTCCCATCAATAAATGATTGTCAAATGTACAATCTTGGAGCCATGACTAGGAGAGTGTTGGCTTCTGGGAGGACACTATTTTCAGGCTTTGGAAATAGTGTTCCTGGCTGCTGTTACAGGTGGTGCAAGTTGTATTACGTAAAAATTCTAAGATGCAAAAAACAAAATAATACTTGTTATAATCATTGCATTGAGTTAAGGACTACATAAAGTGATTATACCTAACTTGTGCAAGGAAAACTGTTTATTACCATCTGGATAAAGCAAATCAAATGACAAATATAGACAAATGGCAAAAAAGCTAAAAAATGCTTATGCAGAAAAAGAGAAAATATTCGAAAGGGAGAGGCGTGGAGTCTTGTCACCACGCACGAGTGTTTGTGTGCACCCTGCTTACAAGCTGCACACCCATCATAGTGGCTGCTCAAGTAAGCCTAATGCCCATGTTTTAGGACATGTGATGGCAGTGAAGCATCCAGATCTAATGGGTTAAGCTAGTATAGCATTTGGGAATTAGGTGTTTGGTTTTCTTTTAAAAAATCAATAAATAATAATCATAAATATATACACACATATAACCACTCTTATACTTGCCTTGAATACGCTTATGCTTAGTACAACACGCACACATGCAAACACAAGATGAAGGAGTAAATTTCAACTTATGTGACCATATTTTCATAAGAAATATTTTCCCAGCATTCCCTCAGAGTCATTAGCCTAGAGAAATATAGTCTTTCTTGTATTCAGTGTATGAACTCTTCATGTATAGTAATGAAATAATTTACATTAGCAGGGAAGGTTGTGAGGACATCATGTTAGTGTATCATTATGCAAAGTAATTTGTGAGCAGTTTCAAACATACAAATATTGTGATTCTCTAATGTATAGTGGAAAAAATTAATTCATCTGTTACAGATAATTCCACACTGGACTTTAAAAATGAACATACTGGCTGATCAAGGTCTAATTACTCACAAATGCTTTACATATTACAAAATTTACAGGCCTCAAGGATACAATCAAGATACCAGAACTTTAAAACTGACCTTTTGTTTCTCACTTTTTCAGAAAGTTCTGAAGACTAAGGACTTCCTGTCTATTTTCTTTTCTTTTAGCATGGAAAACAATGTTCTGATCCTCATTCATTCCAACACATTATCTCTCATTGTCAACATGCACCCAGCATATCTTGAAGTCAGTAAAGACCCAACCTTTCAATGACCCGGTAATTTAATGCTCATTTCCACAAGCTCAAAACACAATGGACTCAATCAAATTTAAGCAGAAAATACAGCTTTCCATAAAACTTTGTTAATTTTTCATCCAACAAAAGACATTCTACTCCAGATTTTACATAAACTAAAGGCAAATTTCATAACTAGCAAGATAATTGGTCTTCTGAGAAACTACTGACAAAGACCTATTTCACTTCAAACATTTCTAAGAAAATTGCAAGAAGATTCACACAATCCTGCCTCACATTTACTGCACTCTTTGAAAACCAAGGTCAACTATTCCATGAACACTTACTGTTCCATCTGCATCTCCTTCAAGCATTACTACTATATTCAGATTTCCACCATATCAGACAAGGCTTCTCCTACCTTTCCCCCGTGCCGAGCTCAAACTCGCCCCTCTTCGCAATGGAGATTTTGTGTCTGTGTCGTTCCCTGTATTGGTGTCACTGCGCTGCTCTGTGAAGGGTTAGAAAGCTGAGGTAATCTTGGGTTATAAGAGCACATGGAGTTTCAGCAATGAAGGAGCTGTGTGTACTTTTTGTATTAAGATTAAAAATGAAAAAAAGGCAAGCAGAGTGTAACTGTTTGGTAATAATTTTGTTAAGAAATTAATTAATAATTATTTTCATTCTAAGATATTTGGAAATGTATTTTGTGGCTACTGTTAATACTAAAGCAAAAAGTAATAATCTCTCACAAAGTATTGTAGATTTTCTTGACTACTAAATCAGAAGCACACAGAATAAAACTATTCATGCAATACACATTAATGCCAGAATATTGCATGTTATGCAAGCAAGATGGATAACATAAACCATACAACTACATTAATAAGCATAAGAAAGGCAAGCAGATCAAGCAGATTCAATTTCCAACATCCATATAAAATATATGAAGAATGGAGAGGTTAGGGATAATAAAAGCCTAGGGTCAATTAACTACACAACACTGATCAAGTCTGCAATCAAAAGCCTCTTGAGTGATGCGCTGAAGAAGAGATGCAAACACCAGTTTCAAAACTGCATTCATAAAAGATAGATAGACGAGATTGCATATATTCTTAAATTGGCATATTACTATGAATACAGTTTTGAAAACAATGAACCTAATTTAATATTTTTCCATTGGTCTATGATTTGTTGACACCCAACCAGCAACTCAAGTAACTTATATACACTGAAAAAATCCTCCTCCTGCTTTCCAGTGCATGCATACCATACTGGCATACAACTTTTGTTCTGCTGACTGTCACCCTTTCCATGCTGACCAGCACAGCATGCCTGGCCACAGTGGTAGTGTGGGCTCATTACCTTGCATGTTGGCGGCTGTGAGGATGATATGCTCTAGTTTTTCCCTAAGAGCTGTTACTTCATCTGTCCTCAACTGTCGTTCGGCTTTGAGGAAGTGGCCCAGCTGCCGGCATAGCTCTCCCAGGTCGGCCTCGTGCTGCGGCAACACTCGTCAACTCACTACATAAAGGCTCTCACACTACTTTCATAACGTACACAAGTCATTCTCAGGATGGATCACCATTTCTATCAGACATCACTCATGCAAGTAAACCTAATTATTCATTTTAAGAATTCACTACTCACATGCATCATTTGTGGTAAGTTGATATTAATAAAAAATAAAAAAGACTAAACAAGACAATATTTCTGAAACAAGGGCTCTATGAAAAGAGAAAACATAAATTCTATCACATAACTTCTGGAAAAAGCAGCTTGGGTATGAGCCATTCCACAGCTAGCATGATAAGGAAAACATGGCTGCAAGTCACTAGGACACTAAACAAAACAAGGAACAGTTACTATGGCTAGAGGACATTCAACATCACATGTACCAGTATAAAGCACACTCTGTACTACCAACATTCAGCTAGCAGTCTAGTAGTTTTTAAATATTATGTAAAATAAAGACCATTTCTTAAATGCAGAAAGTGAGGTGACCAAAGTTTTAATGACAAGTGTTTCCCATGTCATTTAGATGACACTGAAACCTCCATTATTACAAGAATAGCTTTCTAGCCAACATTGCATAAAATATTTTCATTTGAATCCATGGAGTTAATGAGGAACTCAATCTTGTGACCTTAAACAGCTTACTGATGATAAAGGCGATATTTGTGATGAAGTTAACAATGGCAAAATATAACTCTGTCCCACACTTTATGCCACATTACAAGAGACTATACAAAACAAAGTATCCATTCATGATCATAAAGTGCACTTAAAACAGGGGTTACATTAGAACACCTTACCAGCAAGGTTATACTAGGGCAGGTGGTTAATGGTACTAATATATCAACAAAAGTGTTGAATTGATGAGACCATCTCATGTGAATGTGAATATATACAATACAATATCCAACAGCTTCAGCATGAATCATTCCCATATAGTACTAAGATTTTTTAACCCTTTGCCACTGAGTGGCATATTCCTACATGCCATAGCTATTATGGACCAAGTGGTGGGTGCCTAATGATGCCCTCAACCTACTGAACTAGCCAGGCGCAAACAGAGGAAACTGTTAGGGCGCGCCACTAGCCAAATTTTTAACATAACATTATCTATTTGACTATCAATAAAATTACTGACATGTGTAATAACCTAAAGACTGCTATGATGGAATTTATTATTCATGTATATCAACATGTACATAACTAACTATTCTCATAATTATTCACCAATATTTTGCCTGTGAAATTATCTATCACATCCTAAGATTAATATCATTAGATGGTTAGGTAGCTCAGTCCTATACATTAATATATTTCTGATTCTTATGTCTGTGGTGTCACCTCACTTTTGCCTGGTCTTCATCAACCATCACTTACTGAATGTGCCTGTTCCAGTTGTTGAGTCAGCCGTGCAATCTCCTCATTGCATAAGGCTAACTCACTTTCCCGCAATCGCAGTTGTGTGCTCAGGTCACGGCCACAGTCATCCTATAAACATTTGTGGAAATAAAACATTTGGAAATATTTGGCTTCTCCTATAAAAGAGGTCACCCTCAAGCACATGACTGAAAATTATACAAATAAATATTACAAGTACAAAATATTGAGATACATTTGAAATTAATGTCTTTTTTCACAAAGCATCAAAGAACTTGAATGAGTTTTCCTCTTGTTCACTTATCCAGGATATATTTGATTTTTCTAGAGCCTAACTTTGACTGTCAAATACATCTAGTGCAATTTAAGGAAACTGTATAATTCTGAACACTAACCTTTGCTTGCAGTTGTGACACCTGTGCAGTTAGGTGGACTTTCAGCTGTTTGTTCCTTGCCTCCAATTCTAGCACCTGCTTACTGGTGTCAGAAAGTTGCTTACTGAGTGAGTCTACCTTCTCCTCCAGGGCAGCTGACTCCAGGCACTTAATAGAGTACTTCTGCGAGAGAGACAGGATTTCATGTCGAATATCTTCCATCTCTGCTTCATGCTCCTTGTGAATGGCACCGATGTCATGTCCTGACTGCATCTTCCTAATGAACTCCTCCTTGAACTTGGCTATCTCTCTCTGCACTTCAGCCTCATGTGCTTTCCTCATAGCATCCAGGGCAGCCAGGGTAGCCTGTGTCTCTTCAGCCAGTGCTTGTTCCTTTTCTGCCTGTAATGCTGCTAGTTCTCTCCTGTGCTTCTCCTCCAATTCAGCTAACATACGCTTGTGAGAGTTCTCCATAGCTCCCAGACCTTTCTCACACAAACCCTAAAGACACAATTACAGTAATGAAGGGATGTTTGCAACTGTCTTCAAAATAGATACCTCAACTTCACACCAAACTACAGTTCCAGACATATTAATACATATGTGGCATAGTCAGTATACACTTACCCTGAGATGCTCAATTTCCACTTGATATCTCTGCCTTACTTTCTCCTCACACATGTCTGGCTGACTTCCAATAGACTCTTCATACTGTTGCTTAAGTGCAGAGATCTGGGCCTCATACCCCTCCTCCAACAGGCACAGACGTCGTTTGAGTTCAGTCAATTCATCATCACTGTCCCGTGTTGGAGGTTCATGCCTTGACTGTTCCCGCAGCCTAGACAGTTCCTCCTCATGCTGGGACTGAAGAGCTGACATTGCTATTTTGTGGTCTTTTTCTAGAGCCTGAAATGTATATGATGGGATAACAGTGAACAGGGAATGTAAAAAGCCTACATCTCTACGTAAATGTACATAGTAATTAATATAATTCATGTATGAATTTATACACATGTACATAGTTATCAGAATGAAGAGTGGGTGTGGGAGGGTGGGTGGGTGGGTGTGGGTACATGCATGTGTGTGCATGTGCATGTAAGTGTGCATGTGAATGTGAGTATGTGTGTGTCTGTATGTGTGTGTGCAAGTGTATGTGGTTGCATGTTTGAGTGTGTATGATTTCAAGTGTGCATGAGTGCAACTGTACATAAATACAAGCGTGTATGAGTGGGAGTGGGAGTGCGAGTGTGCACACGAGTGAGTGCATACTAACCTTGAGAGTGTTGAGATACTCAATGCACTGTTTACATTCTGCTTCACGCTCCTTTACACGCTTAGAATCCAAGTTCTTCTTGAGCTTAGCAACCTCTTGCCGCAGTTCTTCACACTGTCGGCATCCGTCTGCCATACCAGTGATGTCTGAGGCTCTGCGTGACCTTCGTGATGTCTCACTCTTTCTCTTGGCCTTGGGGGAAGGTGGCATCTTGGTGGGTGATGACGACTGAGAAAGACTAGGACTTAACTCATTATCGCCTTCCTTCCCAAAGTCTGCAGGCTGTGACTTGAGGGAAGATGGACTGGCTTCTGGCCTGACCTGACTGGCTGCTTGGAGGACAAGTTTGGTCAGTTCAGAGTTCCCCTGAGCTGACATTTTGTTGAACAGGAAGGTAAATTCTGCCTGATCAAGGGCAGGCTGCACCAGACTCTCTAGGGAGGAATCACAACCACCCAGGAACATTAGGAGGTGAGCCTCACTGGCCACAACATCACTAGCAGAACCTATCATGTCTCGGTTTTCCTCCACTATGTTGAGATGTTCACATGTGGATGTTGTTGTGTCTCCTTCACTCTGCACCACTGCTAACTGACCATCAATGACTGCTTTTTGTGCCACAACTGCAGCAAACTCTGACAGTACCATATCCATGGTAGCTGTTACTGAATTAATAACTGCAGTGTCACCTGCTCTATACTGTGCCAGCACTGCCTCATACTTGTTACTAAGAGTGAAAACAGCCTCCTCCATCTCCTGCCGCAGAGACTCATCAGCAGCTGTGTGGCAGCGCTCAAGTGTGGCAGCCGTGACCTGCGTCACTGCTTCAGGTGATGTCTCTGAAGGTGAGATGAGGTGACTGAGCCTCATGAGGGAATGTGCTGCCTCAATATTGACCAGCTCCTGGTTAACCAACTCCTGTGCCATTGACCAAACCTCTCGCATCCTCACCTCCTCCAGTAACACTGAGTCATCGTGAGGAGGTCCTGATCCTGTCACAGTCTCCCTGGCCATCACCACAGCCACTTCATGAAGCTTGCCCTCTTTGTACTGTGTTACCAAGTTGGCCAATGACCTCTCACGCTCCAGGAGCCGACTCTGCAGGTCACGACATGTCTCCCCCAGGATGGCAGGAGGAGCTATGTTTGTCCCTCTACCTCCTCCAGGCTGGGGCCCAACACTTAATGCAATCTCTCCCTGCACAACAAGCTTTTCTGCCAGCAGGCTCGTGTAGAAGTCAAGCGGTGCCATTGTTTCCATGTCAAAATCAGGATTGGTGAGTTTCTTCTCTAGGAATGATAACTTGCGGTGAGCCTCAATCAGCTCTTGCAACTTGACTGATGCTTCATACATATGGGGCCTCTGGGCTGCCTGTACCACCTGTGAAACCTGAGTCATTACTAGAGTTTCGTAGGCAAGTCGCTCCGCAAACAGTTTCAACTGCATGTCTCGGGTCCACTTTCCTGTTGCCTGCAGAAATGGAAAGCATTAAAATCAACTAGTTTTAACAACCAGTTTAGATACATCTACATACAAAGTGAAATGAACATAAAAGCTATATAAATATATGTATTTATTTATGTACACAATGAAATGTACATGTATATAGTTAGACTATTTCTATTCATCTCTCTTCCTATATGTTTTAATATATTTACCTTCAGATGGTCTCGACGATTATTAAGGTCCGTTAACTTATCCCTGAGCATATCTTGTAAACGTAACACTAACGGACGCAACCGATCAGTTTGAGCCTGATCAGGTGGGGAATGGCGGAGCTGAGTCAACCGAACAGCAGTATTCAATCGCTGCAGAAGAGATGAGATTCCTGGGGCCCCACAAGAACATATACATTCCACTGACCCTGCCCAAGCCACACACTCTCCAAGCTGAAAGGTTTGCATTTGTTAGTGTAATATGACCAGGGCAAATTGCTGCCTAAGTGAACCATGAACTATGAACTATTCAAATCTTACTGGACCTCTAGATGAGACTTCAAAATATAAAGTTGACTATTCCATTACTGTAATATGTTATATAACTTGGTATGCTATACAAAACTTATTAATACTAATTACAACATTCATTGGCTTAATAACCTAATCTAGCAAAAATCATTTCAAGGATATTTACTTGTAACTGCAAAGTAGATAGGACTTTCTCTAAAGCTGATAATCTTTCCCGCAGTGATTTAGTCTCCGAATCAGATCGACTTATTTTAACAGTCTTCTCTGGAGTGGCTCTGGGTGAACGTAGTGTTTTGCGAGGGACTGAAGGCGATCGCATGGGAGATCTGAAGGCAATAATACAAAAAGTCATGTACAAGAAGAGAAAATTTCTACACATACAACACAACTGACTCATAAGGGTCATAAAAACTGATAATTAAAACTAGTAATTCCAAACATTCTTTCAAGCCAAAAAAATGGTCACAGGCTTATAAAAAAGACAAAAATAGAACACCAATAACAAGAGTTACCTTAGTGGTGAAACCGGGTGCGTAGGAGACCTAGGTCGGGGTTCCTTCTTTGGAGTGTGTGAAGGCGTTGGGATGGCCTCTCCCGTGATGTTGGAAACCTATGCAATGTTTTGGAGTAAAATTATATATAGGCGAGTAAATAACACACTGCATTTCATTCTAAAGAATTAAAATCCTTGTATTCCATGTAAAGAAGACTCAAATATAGAGCAAAGAAACAGAAATTGTGATGTGATATTTGCAATATAAGAAACGCATGAGCATTCCTTTGTTTGTTTGTTTTAAATCATTCCCTTCATTCTACCAGCATCTGGAATTATCTTATATTAGATAACCACTGAATTTCAAAAAAAAAAAAAAAACATAACCATACTCAAATCAGCCTACCTTTGACTCCAGAGCATTGAGGCGCACAATGGCTTTCATGGCTTCTGAACTCCCAGGACTGTCCAGAGATTTTCTACGTAGACGTGACGACTTGGTGGAATCATCAAAACTCTTTGATCTCTTTGGTACTTTGGTATCTTTCGTCTCACCCTTTCCCTCCTTCACTTCTCCTTCCACCTACAGAAAAACAGTTTTCAACTCTTTGCACTTCTAGTGTGACATGCACTTAAAAGAACATTAAATAATTTTGCACAAACTGTGACACTTCCTATTTACAATGCTAAGACTTACCTCTGGAGAACAGCTGCCTTCCTCATTCTGAAGCAACTGCTCTATCTTTGCTTCCAACTGCGACAGCTTCAGCTCCATATCCTTTGAGAGTGTGAAAGACTCGCGGCCCTTCAGGCTCTGGGTCCGTCTGCGGTCACGGCTTTCTGCTCGGCTGATCTTCTGCTTCAGAAGCCGAACCTGAATAAGTTGGCCAAAATCAGTGAAATTCAAAAGAAAATACAGAGTAAATAAAACGTAGAAAGAAGTTATAACAAATGATAGATGAAAGAAGAGAAACTAATGAAGAAAAAAAAAAAAAAAAAAGAAAGATAATATCCACCTGCTTCTCAGAGGCAGTCAGCTTGTTAGTCAGATCTTGTATTCTGCATGTCATAAGATTCAGCTGAGAATTGAAGTCCCCTTCACTTCCCTTCAGGTCCTGACGCAGCTTCAGATTTGACAGCTCAATATCATCATGCTGGTTCTGAATATCACGAATCTCCTTCTTCAGTGCCTTGATCTCATTCACAGCCTTCTCAAACCGTAGCCGAAGTTCAGTAAACTGATCTACCAACCTGCAGGGATATAACAATATTCAGTTTTTATACCTGCTTAGTCTGAAAGCAATAACTATCATATTTTTCCAAGGAAAAATATAATGCAGATAAAGGTTTGAACATGGAAAAGATGCTAAAATAAAATGCAAAACTTACTGCTCCTTATCAAGGTCCTCTGGATCTTGAGTGAGGTCAAAGTTTGTGAGGTCTGTGATGGACTCAATACGTGGAAGGTTCTTCCTTGAAGAAAATCTCTCACGACTGCTAGATATGGAGAGACTCGAAGATGCTCTCCTAGCCTATAAGGCATGAAAAAGAGAACAGTAAAAAAGGTCAATACATAAGAATATATACATCTATCCTGACAATGCCTGCATTACACAATACTTATATACTAATGTATTTTAATCTACTGTTTATTTCTACTATTAAGGGCCCTTCAAGAAAGCAAATCCAACAGTCTGGGTAATAATTACTGAATAAATTCATATTGGACCTGTATATCTATCAGAATATCATATTATTTCAATCAGAAACATCTTAAATCAAACACTGTAGCTCACCTGATCTTGCAAATCTCTCTCTAACTCACGGATTCTGCCACAGAGAGCTTCATTCTCCTCAATCCCTCTGTGCAAACGATCTGCTGTGTGGTCCAGCTCCTTCTGCGTTTCCTTAAGGGAGTCACGCAGGGTATCAACCTGTTGCAAGAGAGGTACATGAATATGACGAGTATTTTGCAAAATTCTTTTTTGTGACCTTGAAAAATATTTTTTCATACAGGAGACCTGGGTATGATGTTTATGGTTCTGATGGTTGTGCATATCATCTTTTCATCATCAGCAATACTTGATAAACATTACATATTTAGTGATTTAGAAGTCAGAATTTAGTTAACCCCTAAGTTCTGGATGATATTACAGTCCTGTCATGGAAAAATCTGAGTAGAGGAACAGGTGATGTAAACATGTTAACATCAGGTAAAATGGCCAAGGGTCAGGTGGTGCAAACTTGCTGTCATGAGCAAAGGCCAATGTGACAAAAAAGATTCGCCTCAGGTGCACAAACCTCTTGGAGTGTGATTTGACTCATTTGGTGCTTAGAAGGGGCTTTAGCATTATTCCCATCAATAAATGAATGAGGAATGTAATGTGCATAAGCCATGACTGGCTGGATCAAGGGAGGACACCATTTCCATGCTGCACATCATATTCCTGGCTGCTGTGACCGGCGACGCAGTTTGTATTACGGAAAATTGAAAATTATGAAAACATAAGATATATGCCACAAATGACCAAATGTTCCCTTTTCTTTTTTCTTGCACTGAGTTATTTACTACATAGAGAGATGATACAGATTGTGCAAACAAAATAAGCTATTAACATCTGGATAAAACAAATCAAAAGACAAATATGGACAATGGAAAATGGTAAAAAAAGCTAAAAAAAAAGTTTATACAAAATAACTTTGCAAAGGGGAGGCACAGAGTCTTGTCATGACTCATAGGTGTTTGTGCATGCCCGGCCTATGTGCCACACACCCAGGATGTTGGCTACTTATGTAACCCACTGACTGTATTTTTGGCACCGTCATTTCCATGAAACCAATAGGTTCATTAGGAACACCATCTTGTGCACTTCTTTGTATTACTATTTATAAAAGATGTAATAGATACACACTACACCAATTCCTTCCTTCCCATACATATAATGGCTTGTACTATAACTGGAAAACCAATGTATCTAAATATAATGTCAATTACATGTTTCCTTATATGCCCAACTGAGTTAACGTTTATAAAACAATTGACAAGCAAAGTAAAAATAATTTTAAGTTTTAAATTCAGTATATTAGTATACTGCTGATTTTATTGTGCACAAAAAGCCCCAAACCCACTATGATTTCTTCACATTTCTTTGAAGAGCAATATTACAATTACTGCAAAAGCTCCCAGCAGAGTCTCATTTCCTGGCAATATAATATTAAACTGCTTTGTTTACTTGAAAAACCATTACCAGAAGCTAGTAAGTCTAGAATCTACAAATCTTATTAGAGAACCAAAATAGAACCTCAAAAGGCTTTGTTGCCCATAACCTAAAAATCCAAAAATTTTGTTAAAGATCCAACCCCATAAGGTAAAACACAAAATGAACAAACGGTACCACAATGATGGGGGGCTCAGAAGTGGTGGTGCCTTGGGGGTGAATGCCCAGGGCAAGGGAGGTGGTGCTGGAGCTCTCCCTTGCATGAGCCTCTTTCACCTGGCAATACCACCAACACCACATTATTTACAGCGTAGCTAAACATCCTCAACAACATCTTTCACTGACATTCACATATGTATGCTTGTTTGGTAAATCTTTTGACAGACAAGTAAACATACTAACTTGTCAGCAAGCCATTACACAAGCATCAACTTTACAGGCTTTTATTTTATCAAGCCTGATAAATTTTCATAATCAGGCTACCATCAAGGACCCAAAATACATTATATATAAAAGAAAACACTTGCCTCATCTCTCTTTCTTTCAATTTCATCATTTTTGCCATCCAGGAGAGACCGCAGTTCCTTTACAAGGTCCTTCCACTTATAGACTTCTGACTTCTCAGACTTCAGATTTTCTCGCATCCGAGCCAACTCGTTTGTAAGGTGCTCGATCTGTGGGAGCATATCATTACGTGTCAAAAGTAGAGGAGTGAGTAAAACCTGCTCAAAGAGTACTGCATGTTTCTTTTTTCTCCAAGACTTAAACATGTATCATCTAATTTACATTCCAATAACTTGTAATATATAATAAATGAATACATTTGCTTTCAAACAGTAGCTTCCTCTCTTATATCTAGTTTAGTTACTATACTAACATCCTCCATATTTCACTTTTTTTCTACCCGCCCCCTTTATCCTTTCCACCTCACGTACTACCCTATGGCCCACCTGGGTTGTAAGCTCCTGGTTTTCCCTCTTGAGGCCGGCCATCTCCATTGCCCCAGGTATCCTAGTGGGGGCGTTGGCACCACTTGCTCTCTCACATTCCAGCTCTGTTACCAGGCCCTGAATACGGTTCTCTGCCTCTTGGAGTGATCTAGAAATTGTTATTTTATAAATTTTTTATACTCAATACACAAAATACATTTTTCTTTTGTATAATATAGATTATGCTTGAAGAAAAAACGATAACATTAACAAATGAATTATTACTGTCTAACATCTTTTCTGTCTGTATGCATAACAGGCATGACCACACAAGCACTAAGATCAAACAACAAATCAAAGCCTATCAAGCCTGTATACCTTTCCTTGGGCCTCCATCTATACCTCACCTTGTAAGTGTGCGAACAGACTCATCATGGCGACTGGCTTGAGCAGAAGTCACCTCTTTGTACTTTAGTTGCCACTCCTCACGCTCTCTCAGGAGTCTGTGGTTATGTTGTAAGGCAAGGGGAAATGGACAAAAGTGGTGGTGGTAGCAGTGGGGTCACAGGCAGGTGGTAGCAGCAGCCATGGATCCAAGTGTGGTTGTTAGGGTAGGAAAGGGGGCAACTTGTTAGCAATTCATTTCATGCAAGCTGTTATACTCACACATTGAGTGCTGGTCACTTTTATTGACTAATAAAGTCTATGGAGATTCTCTTGGCTACACTAAAGTATACTTCTCTATCTCTATAATCTGGTAAGGGAATCTAATACAACGCTCATTGTCACTCAAAGCCTAAGTAAGGACATTGTAACATTATCCTGTTTTAAAATTCTTGTCACTTACTCTACAAAAACAGCAAAATGTCTTATACATTTTTTTTCATAGTCACACCATTTTTCATGAATTAACTATAAACTAAAACTTTCCAAATCAAACATAAATCATATTAATCTTAAATAATACAAACAGATAAAACAATGCATATTCTCAAAGAGAAATGAAAAAGGAAGATAAA
>NC_091567.1:16559551-16564551 GCF_042767895.1 Penaeus vannamei
GAGCGTGATCGGGCTCGTTCTATTGCAAGAGAGGAAGGAGAACTTTGTGTTAGGTGAGAGAAATTTTGCAAGATGCTTATGTAAATTTATGATCATTAAAACTCCATATAAGTCATATACTGAATTACAAAATTTATTACTTGTCTATACAAAAAATGTTATGTAGTTTAGCTAGCACTTATTAGATTTTGTGTGAAAATGTTTTCTATTTACATAAAATTAACAGGTTCTTAAAGATTGAAAATAAATATTGTTTAGTAAATAACAATCAATTAACTTTCCTATAAAACTGAAGATGACCATATCACACTCCAAAAATTACATAATTCTTTCTTAAATTACATTTTCTCAACATTAAGTCTAAAAGTGCTAATATGGGGTAAAATTACGGTCAAATGCCTTTATACAAAGCCGCTATGATTAAAACATTATCATATCTATCACAGAGAACAACATAAAGCCACAATATAAAAACAGATGAATCAATATGATTGTCTAAACTTGGCATGAGTTATAGTAATGATAAATTGATATAAAAACAAATACACAAACTAAATAAATAATAACTGCAGTAGGAAAGGAAATAATGATAAAAAAAATCCACAAGCTTTCAAGCAAAGACACAACATCACTTTCATGTGGAAGCAGACATTGAGTATCTTTATATGCTTTTCCACATGAAGAGGAGCCTTGTATTTCAAGTTTAAATATGGAGTTTTCTCCATTTATTTTCTTCTTGTATTTTACTTCACTTCCTATGGTACAGCTGCAACTATCTTCTCAAATGAGAAAAATGGATACAACAAAGTTAACTCCTGATCGTGAATTGTCTTGTTAATGCTCTCAGCTGTATAGAGTTGAGATACAGTGTTGTTACGTGCATTTAGATAAAAAAGTGATAACTCTCCTTTTTTATTTTGAATTTCTTTTCCCTCCATGCCCCCTACATACAAGGACCTTCACTGAATCTATACCTTTCCTTAATACACATCCTTGTACTTACTCCATACTTATGACATCTTTCTGAATGTGCATAGCCATGGTATTTTATTTTATGTTACAGTCTGTTTAAAATCTGTTTCCATAAAAAAATCCTGGAACTCTAAAGACAGAAGTAAAAAGATAGCTATCAAGTAAAAAACTTATTCACCTTTCTAGTTCTACAATATGTATCACATTCCAGTCATCTGAATCTGTATGATTCCTCTATTCCTCAGCTTAGACAGCATGAATGCCTTTTCCTATCACCATTATGGACCAATTAGAGAGTTATCACTTCTCATTATACGTGCCACACAAAGACCAGCAGGCAACCACCACTGCGCACGAATAATATGTTCCTTTTCCTCACCGCACTTAAAGTTATCCTCCTTGTTCTGGATACGAATCCCACCTGATGTTTCTGATGCAGTCCTATACTCATCATCTGATGAAAACACATAGCGACTGTTGGCGGAGGAGATGGAGTCGTTGTGAATGTCGTTTCCTTGGTCGCGTTCCGCTGCCATGCTCTCAAAAGTCGAACTGGTAAAAGTAGCAGCCAATTTGTAGTGAAAGTAACTAAAAAATATATAGAATTCTTTATATAAGAATGCAACTGCTAACAGGTCATAACTAAAACTTAAAAGTCAATAAATCTATCATCTCAAAACCCTCTCACATAAACCAAATATCTAAGTAACTGAAAAACTGCTGATCATTGCATATAACATCAATGCAAGACTTTCTGCCTCACCTCTGTGAATTATGCCTGTCCCTTTTGGCTACAATCTCCCTTTCAATCTGTTCACCGAGGGTCAGCGGTCGGTCCTTGGATTCCTTGAGGTTGGCAGCATTTCTTAAAGCTTGGACCCAGTTCCCTCTGATGCCTGATGTAACAGCTGAGAATACATACTTCTTCTCCTCCCAAGTCTGGATATTAAATATAAACAAAAAAGTCATATTCTTAAATGCGATTAGAAGGATAACATTCATTCACGTGATTGATAACCTTCAAATTAATTTTATACTGTGGAGGATCAGATATATAATCAACTTTATTATTTACATATCATTCTATTCAAGTGAATGCACATTATTCTTTCTGTCAGACTATATTCCACCCTATCACCTACCAAGATCATGAAACCATAATTTCTGGCAACATCACATTCTTCAATGGACTTTGCAACACTGAGGTCGATAATGCCATCTAAGATGCCGTTGTCCTCTGCTGTGGGGTCTCGGTAGAACATGAGGCCCGTTCCTCGGAGGACAAACCAATACTTGATCCAGTCCTTCAAGAAACAAGAAAGAATAATTAAGAATTTTAATGAAAGATGATAATGGCAGGGAATACTACAACTCTGAAATATCTTAGACTAGAGTTTAAACATGAGTGTGAGTATTTGAGTGCATGCATTTCTATTAGTTTGTGTGCGTGTAAGTGTGCACGCGTGTGCGTGTTTGTTTGTGTTTATTTGTGTGTGTGTGTGTGTGTGTGTGTGTGTGTGTGTGTGTGTGTGTGTGTGTGTGTGTGTGTGTGTGTGTGTGTGTGTGTGTGTGTGTGTGTGTGTGTTTATGTGTGTGTGTTTATGTGTGTGTGTATGTGTGTGTGTAAGTGTGTGTGTATGTGTGTGTATGTGTGTATGTGTGTGTGTGTGTGTGTGTGTGTATGTGTGTGTGTGTGTGTGTGTGTGTGTGTGTGTGTGTGTGTGTGTGTGTGTGTGTGTGTGTGTGTGTGTGTGTGTGTGTGTCTAGGTGCGGGTGTAGGTGCGGGTGTAGGTGCAGGTGTGGGTGTGGGTGTTGGAGTAGGTGTGTATATGTATCTATGAGTATATATGTATTTGTATGTGTATGTGTGTCTGTGTGTAAATGTGTACATTTACATGTGTGTGATCAACAGATGTGAAATACTTACATGGTTTAGTGACTGCTTCATGAGCCACCCCTTTTTTATGTATAGCAGGTCCTCCGCAGGAAGGTCAACTCGCTGCAGGTCTGGATTGACAGTGTAGGGAGGAGATACCTCCAGACCACACCCATCTGGGTCACCTCGTACTTGCTGGAAACAAAAACCATAAAAGCTATATAGATACATGTACATTTGATACTTTAATACTTCACATACAATAGATGTCTACTAACAGTCATGAACTTATATGTCACAACTTTTCCAAGGTGTTGCTTTCCATACATGGTCTGGATGTGAGGGCTCAGCTGTTTCCTCTGATGATGTCTTGGAGACTTCAGGAGCAGCGTCTGTCTCATCTTGGGCATCTCTTTCACGGGTCGGCTTAACATCACCCAGACCAGACTGCTTGCAGAAACAAAATCATTAGTGCTAACACTTATCATTCCACTTATCAATTTCCTCTCTAGAAATATCTCATTCATGATAATTTCCTTTTGCAGGAAAAGCATCCAAGGCTGAAATGTTTACTGAAAATCAGATATGAATATTAAAGTCTTACCTACATCAACAAACAAGTGATATGGTATCTGTCAAGCTCTAGAACTCTTCCATGCATGTCAAGGGTAAGACCTCTCCACTTCTTTCCTTCAGAAAACTTTTTAAATTACCACATTTATATTCTACCTACCTTGCTGCTTAGGTACGAGAGTGAGGAACTCCCTCTCAATCGTGTTATTGAGTCAGCAATGTCTTTCAATTTTTCTTCACGCTTTGATTCTTCTAAGTCTGAGAGTAGAAGTTGCCTTGTAACTTCACCTGAATATTGAAGATGAATTAATATACATAAAAACTTATCTGGCTATACTGGACATTTATAATAATCATAAGATGTTAGCTTATTTCCTGTCTGAAGCCTACTGCAGCTATCAATATATCCCACCTGAGGAAATCAAAGAAATTTGGAACTACAGTCTTGCTTTTATATTCCATATATTCTTTTTTTCCTAAATAAAAATGTACAGTATACTCTTATCGTCTATTAATGTACTGTTACTGTACTAAGTAATTTGATAAATTATCCATATATGCAGTATGCAACTACTGATTAGCATTACTATCTCACAACTATTTTGACAGTTACATGCTAGTACTAGCACTTTTAGAATATGAGAAAGCAGTGAACTTTACTAGTACCTTTGTCCTGCAGTCAATGCTATATAGGATCAAGAAATAATGTAAGGTCTCTCAACTCATTAACCAATTAACTTAATATAGGTAAGATATCATGACATTACAAAACAACAAAAAATGCTAAGGTTACTAAGGTATTTTCCTTTGGCAAATAACTGCACCTATATGAAGCAAGATTAAAAAGTAAGTGAGCAGTCACATAAAGCAGATTCATGACAACCACTTCTTCCAACTACAGTGGTATTACTATTTTTTCTTTCAGGTCATGTTATCACAAAATATTTAAGAATCTACATCTGTCCTAATAAACACTTATACATTTAAAAATTGCCCAACAGTAAACATGCTACCATGCACAACACATCAAGTACAAGAAAACTACATAATTAATAAGAAAATCACATTAATAAAAACAATATCAACACACAATAACAAAACAAGAACAATAAACAGCAAAACAAAATGGAAATATTAATAAAACAGCCATAACATAAAGCATCATGCAGGTGGTTAAAGCATGGAGTGCATATAGTTCAAATATCAAACATAAAACTAAACACATTTTTAAAATTTTACATCTACAAACACAGTTATTACAAGTCATCAAAACTAGTACAAAATACTGAAACAAACATGACATATACATTAGTATAAACATAAATTACTGTACCTCACTTCTTAATGTACAAAGTACATCATTTACCCCATAATTATCTAGACATTTATTTAATTTGTGGCCAATGATCTGCCTGCTCTTTCTGAGTAATAATGAAATATGACAAAATAGTTAATGAGAAACATAAGTCTATCTCATCATTCAAAAACACATACTCACTAGGACTCTCATTCACTCTTTCTCTCACTATCAAACACCCTTAATCTCACATGCACACACATAAATATGTGCATACCTGCA
>NC_091567.1:16574551-16582051 GCF_042767895.1 Penaeus vannamei
TCTCTCTCTCTCTCTCTCTCTCTCTCTCCGCCATTAATCTTGGTCAGGACTCCAGGCACATCGATGGCCAACGCTTCAATTTCCACAAATATTCAATAAATTATGATACCGTTTTATTATTCATGAGCAATTACGGACCAAATAAAGAGCCAATCCTGCCAGTTCTCAGCTTTAGAAGTCACAGTTTCATGATTAAGCTGGATTTTAGTTCTCATTAGTGTAAATTAGTGTCTGCGCATTGTTTCGGCTTTAAATACATCTTTTATTACCCTTAGCTTAACATCATTCCAATCTCTCCGAAGAAAATGGAGATATTTGCACTAAACTTTTTAATAACGAATAATCATTTTTTTCCTCTTCCTTTTTATGTAATTCTTTTTGATGGACGTAACATTTTTTTTGCACTGATACTGTGTATGGAAAAGTGCAAAGCAGATTAACCGTATAATTTCCTTTTTGGAAGAAAAACTGTCCCGTGCAAAACGCCTGTTTATTCGATTTTGAATACCATAATGATAATGATATGGAGAATAAATAATACTAACAATGATCATTATCAACATTATAAATATTATTATTATCATGATTGTTATTACTACTATTATTATTGATAATCATCATTATATTATTATTGTCATTATTACTACTATTATTATCATTACTGTCCTTATTACAATAATTATTATCATCATTGTTACTATCATCATTGTCATCATTATCATTATCAATGTTATTATCATATTATTAATATCATCATTATCATAACCACCTTCGTCATCATCACCATTAGTTTCAGTGTGTTATCATTATCATCTTAATCATTGATATCCACTGTTGTGTATTCATAAAAATATCGTCAATTTTTTATTTGGTAACAGATTACAAATTGTTGAGACATCAAAATTAATTAGATATACCATAAGTACATTCATTGTAAATAGTTTACTATAACATAACAGTTAAATATAGTAATATCACAAAATTTCAATACATCATACTATTTTTCTTCTCTTCTATTTTAACGACTTATCTGATCCTTTCACATTTACCATTTTCCCCGTTTCATTTATTCCTTTTATTCTCTTACTCCTCGCCTTTTCTCTCTTTTTAGTACATCTGATAAGCGTATCAACAACCCCTGCACCGAAGGCCGGACCAATTAAACATATCATCAAATCACAGCTCTGCCAAAGTACTCTCCGGGTACATCATATCTCCCCCCATACGCGTCCCTGGCACAGTACATGCATGGCCTTGGCACAGTATGCGGAGGAGGAGGAGAAAAGTAAATAAACAAGTAGGGGATGAAATGAATAAGTGATAAAAAAAGGCAGAGAAGAAGGTTGAATAAACACAAAAAAGTAAATGAACTCTCAGCTTCGCTTTTTTCTGCTGGGTACGATACGACGCCTTAAGAAAATAGGCCTACGTAGGCTCTGCGAAAGATGAAAAAAAATCTACTCCGGCGACCAAGCAATAGACTATCAAATAATCCAAAAATAATCCATACAGATTTCTCCCGCTAAAAATACGCCTAAATACAATTCAAAGAGATCCATAAATCGCGCAAATCTTACTCGAATAAGCCCACAGTTCCCTGATGGGCCTATGACATAAAAATCGTGGCTAGGGGTGCCGGGTCTGAATCCCAATGGAGCAGCCACCGAAGGCTCGCTGTGCAATAAGTGAAAGTGATTCGGGGATTGGGGGGGGGGTGCGGGCGGGGGGAGAGGAGCGGAGAAGGGGAGGGAGAAGAGAGGAGGGGAGAAGAAGAAGAGGGGGGAGGGGAGATGGAGAGGAGGGGGAGGGGAGGGAAGGATAAGGGAGGGGATAAAGAGAGGAGAGGAGGGAAGAGATAAAAGGACAGGAAGGGAGAAGAGGGGAAAGGGAAAGAGGATATAAAGGAAGGGAGAGAGCAAGTAGAAGAAGAGAGCGGGGGAGTGGGAGGGAGGAGAGAGGGAGGAGGATGGAAAAGACATGAAGGAAGGAAGGGAAAAGGGAGAGGGGGAGAGAGAATGCTCCAACGCAACCCCAGTACTACAGCCCGTACTTCATCCTCATCATATCATCGCCTTATCCTCTTTTATATGCAATTTATCACTCTTCTCCTTATCCCTCTGATCCTCCCATAAGGAAGAGCTCCTTCTCTTCTTCCCTCTTCCCTCCTCCTTCCTTTCCTCCCGTTGCATCCCCCCCCCCCATTTTTCTTCTTCTACTTCTTTTCTTCTCCTCCTCATTCTCCTTCTCCATTTCCTTCTTTTTTTCTTCTCCTACTTTTTTCAGGTTCAGGTTCTTCTTCTTCTTCTTCTTCTTCTTCTTCTTCTTCTTCTTCTTCTTCTTCTTCTTCTTCTTCTTCTTCTTCTTCTTTTTTTTCTTCTTTTTTTTCTTTTTTCTTTTTTCTTCTTCTTCTTCTTCTTCTTCTTCTTCTTCTTCTTCTTCTTCTTCTTCTTCTTCTTCTTCTTCTTCTTCTTCTTCTTCTTCTTCCTCTTCCTCCGCCTCTCTACTCCTCCATCACCACCACCACTACTAACTCCACCTCCTCCCTCCTCCTCCTCCCCCTCTCCTCACCCTCCTCCCACTCCTCCTCCTCCCCCTCCTCCCCTCTTCCTCCCCTCCTCCTTCCCCTCCTCCTCCCCCTCCTCCTCCTCCTCCTTCTTCTTCTTCTTCTTCTTCTTCTTCTTCTTCTTCTTCTTCTTCTTCTTCTTCTTCTCTTCTTCTTCTTCTTCTTCTTCCTCTTCCTCCACCTCTCTACTCCTCCATCACCACCACCACTACTAACTCCACCTCCTCCCTTCTCCCTCCTCCTCCTCCTCCTCCTCCTCCTCCTCCTCCTCCTCCCCCCCTCCTCGTCCCCCTCCTTTCCCTTTTCTCCCCCTCCCCCTCCCTCCTCCCCCTCCCCCTCCTCCTCCTCCTCCTCCTCCCCCTCCTCCTTCTTCTTCTTCTTCTTCTTCTTCTTCTTCTTCCTCTCCTTCATCTTCTTCTTCTTCTTCTTCTTCTTCTTCACCACCTCCTCCTCCTCCTCCTCCTCCTCAATCCAAGCTCCGCATATCGCTGCACAAACACCGTAACGCAACCCGACTGAGGTCAGTGTTCTCGGTAAGGCGACCCGGAGCTAAGAGTGGAGACTTATCTCACATCAACACCTTCCCGCCGCCCACCTCGAGGGCGGGCGTGAAGGCGCCCACTTTACTTCTCTAAACTTCCCCTTCTCCCCCTCCCCCCCTCCCCCTCTTCGCCCTCTTCACTCTTCTCTGCTTCACCTGTTCGCATGCTTTGAGAGCTCCTTTCGCCTTATCTTCATTCCGGTTTTATCAACTTCGCCGTTGCTTCTCCTCTCTCCCAGCCTCACCCCCCCCCTACGCATTCCATTTCTTCCCTTCCTCTCCTTCTTCCTTCCCACATATTCTCTCCGTCCTCGCGCTTTCTTCTCCTCCCCTTTGCCTGTCCAATCTTTCGCTACCTCTTTCCTCTTTTCATTTTGCCATGTCCTCATTTCTTCAATCCTTTCTACCCGTTCCCCTTTCATTCTTCCCCCATCCCCCCCTCCCCAATCCTTTTTATCACCTCCCATCCTTTAAACATTATTCTTATCACCTGTTTCCCCTAGCCATGCGCACCTGCCCCTTACCCATGTGTAAACTTCCTTGTTAGCCAATCAACTTCAGAGAAAAAACACACATGCCTTGGGAAGAATTAATTAACAAAAACGCAATTATTAGTACGCTTAATCCTGGTCGATATTCATACACCTCACCACGCGTATAAATCAATCAAAACAATTCGAATTATATTTAATAACACTGATCATAGTAAGACGTTTCATCATGATCGCTATATCGTAACAGGTCTCGCTTTGTTTCACTTCGCCGCAAAGCTAACACGCTGACCTTCTTAACTACCTATTAACGACCAGCATCCTGTAGCAGTGAAATCGAGTCTCCTTGACCGCTCCTTCGGTATAACAATCACTGGCGAAGCATCCGCAAGAAGGCTTTTAGACTAAAAATAGGGAAAAGAAAAAAATGGGAAACGAAAAAGAAAATGAAAAAAGGGAAACGAAAAGAAATTTCTTATCAGTAATGTTTACTTTTTATGCTTTCGGTTTGCAAATTCAACATAGATCCGGGCGTCTCAAATATCCGAAGCAAAGAGGGAGTCTTCAGAGGTCACCCACGCCCCAAATCGCATCGTGGGCGTCTGCGTCATAAAGCCTTTGAATTATTAATTACCTAAGCGAGCGCGTAATACAATCTTTGTATTATTAATTACTCAAGAGTCTACGTCATAAAGGCTTTGAACTTTTAATTATCAACGTGTGTGCGTAATACAGTCTTCGAATCGTTAATTACTACTGCGTCCGCGTAATAAGGAGCTTCCTATCAATTACTGAAAATTAATAAAAGCTCTGTATAATTAATTCCTGAAGCGCCAGTATGTTCTTGGGAGATGGAAGGAACTCTTCTCAGACTAAGACTATTTTCGAGGAGGAACAAAAATTGATATCTAAATCACCAAATCAATACATTTAGATCGTTATTAATCATTGACAAAATATGCGTAATACAAACTTGTCTGCAACTAAAGCTCCTTGGTATTCTTGGCGGCTGACCTCTCCTCTGACCAGTTACCCATATCCGTGGCACAATAAAAGAGTCAAGTCGTTAATAAAGCGAATTACTATGCACAGACGCACCCATTAATAAAAACACCGAATCATCTATTCCTGAAGCGTCTGCGTGTTCTTGCGAGGTGACCCCCTGAAGGTGGCGCACCGCAAGGAACTGTTCTTTGACCAACGCCATTCTCGTGGCCGTGGAAAAGTAAAATGGCGGCGACGGACGAATTCACCTTTTCATACTAAAATGTATGGAATGTTAGGCTACTTTATACTATAAAACAACTCGTAATTCGGTCAAAAACTCTTCCCTATACCTTGAGGATATAGAGCAATAGACAGGATATAACCATATATGAGCATGTTCATTCTAAATATAACGCTTATTCTCTGATCCCGAAAAGCTTCGGTCACTATCATAACTAACCTAAATTTCTATCCCATAATCCTAACGCACATCCCCTTTAAAACAAATGGAACAATGTATACAAAACATCAACAAAAACAACAACTAAAAAAAAAAAAAGATAATTTAGTCCTTCCAGATCACAGACTTGCCGAGTTCATGTGATGCTTTATTAAACCAATGGACTTGAGACATGACACCAATAACTAAATATGTCTCCCCGGCTTGTGTTACGCTGTTAATCTTTCTGGGCGAGTACGAGGACGAGGTCTCAGCTCTCGTGCGCTTACGTTCGAATTTATCTATTATGTTTGCTTTAGTATACAGATAAATAGACTGGTTGGGAGGGAGGGAGGGAGGGAGGGAGAGGAAGAGAGAAAGAGAGGAAGAGATGGAAAGAGGGAGAGTAAGAGATGGAGAGAGGGTGAGGAAGAGATGGAGAAATTGAGAGGAAGATGAAGAGAGAGAGAGAGAGAGAGAGAGAGAGAGAGAGAGAGAGAGAGAGAGAGAGAGAGAGAGAGAGAGAGAGAGAGAGAGAGAGAGAAGGGGAGAGAAATCTATCTTTTTTAACATTTTCATTCTTAATCTTTAAACAAACATAGTTTGAAAATTGAATAATTTCAAATATCTATTTATCTGGTTACTTGCCATCTCCACCTTTAAAACGGTCATGTTTTCATTTATTCAACATCGGATATTAGGACACCGTTTTGCTTTTGTACTTGCCACTGCAAGTGCATTCGCCAAACACACACACACACATAAACACACACACACACACACACACACACACACACACACACACACACACACACACACACACACACACACACACACACACACACACACACACACACACACATTTACACACACATACACACACACAAGCGCGCACACACAAATACGTTAAACGGTTTCGCTGGAAAGAGTTGTCGAAACTTTCGAAATCAAAATAGACGTTCTCTTCTCTCTTGATTAGGAGAAAGAGAAATACTTGAGATGACAAAGGAATTCGCAACTATCCTTCCTCTTCTTCTTTCTTCTTCTTCTTATTATTATTATTATTATTATTATCATTATTAACATTATTATTTATTTTTCTTTCTTCTTCTGTCTTTTTCTTCTTCTTCTTCTTCTTCTTCTTCTTCTTCTTCTTCTTCTTCTTCTTCTTCTTCTTCTTTGTCTTTCTCTTCTTTTCTTCTTCTTCTCCTTCTCTTACCTCTTCTTCTTCTTCCTCTCTTCCTTCTTCCTCGTCTTCTTCTCCTTCTTCTTACTCTTCTTCTCCTCCTTCTTCCCCTTCTTCTTCTTGCTCTTCTCCTTCCTCTTCCTCTTCTTCTTCCTTCTTCCTTTCCAAGGTGTGCACAAGTAAACGACGCCTTCTCCACCATCACTACTCCCCCCCCCCTATTCTTCCTCCATCACCCCCCTCTCCTCCCTCTCTATCCCCAACCCCTCTGCCCGCCTCTTCCACTCCTATCACTCCCACTCCCTACCTACCGCCTTCCCTTCCCCCCTACCGCCTCCCCCCTCTTCTTCTTACCCCCGACCTCACTCCTTGCGCCTGACACCGCCTCCCCCGCCCCCCCGAGCCCAGCTGCCAACAAGACCCTGGAACATACCCCGTCATTTTCACATCGTTGCAGAATCAATTGAGAGATGCCTCAGACAATCGGTCAAAAAGGTGCATTTCGACGCCCGTGGAAACCGATTCTCTGCTTTCTCTCTCTATGCCACTTTTAATATCTTCCTTGAACTATTCCCGAGAGAAGAGGTAGATGAAAGTACAGTGCATCGTAAACATTGAAGATTTCGTAATTCTCAAACACAGGCATGGCTTAAAAGCGTGCGCGCACACACACACACACACACACACACACACACACACACACACACACACACACACACACACACACACACACACACACACACACACACACACACACACACAGATATATTTATAGATACATGGACACACAGACAGTCAGTCAGACAGACAGACAGATAGGTAGGTAGGTTGGTACGTAAATAGACACCTATAGATACATACAAGTGTAATGCAAGTTTCTCACAGGGCTTCCCTAAAGATAAGTCCTCCCATTTCTCAATCGAAGCTTTATCAGGCCCAAATAGCACCTTCTCCAAAGGGGGCGATCCGGAGGAATGTGGCTGCCGGCCGATAAGACGCGTCGGCCGGTCACTGCGAAATGCCTGTCAAATGTGCTGAATTTCCAAGACTTCACACTTAAATCTGAATGAAAAGCGTGCTCGTAAAAATCAAATGAATAACAAGAATGATAAAAAAAAAAATAATCCACACCGCTCTGTAAAAAATGTCTCCGGTAAGGAACCATCGCTTAAAAAAACAGAGACCTTCAAGTACTTGAATTGTACCCTCCCCCTCCCCTCCGCCCCCACCCCCAGTGTGGGCAGGGGCGGCGGCCGGACGGTCTTGACACAAATACGGCGACGCAACCGATAT
>NC_091567.1:16589551-16599551 GCF_042767895.1 Penaeus vannamei
TCCTCCTATTCCTTCTCCTCCTCTTTCTTATCTTCTTCCCCACCTCCTCCTCCTCTTCCTCTTTTTCTTTTTTTCCTCCTCCTCTTCCTCTTCCTCTTACCCCAACTCCTACTCCTCCCTGGCCCAACTCACCCATCTTTCCTCCCCTTTTTCTTTCTCTATAATTCCCTCCATTCCTTCCCTGCAAATACTCCTCTCCCCTCTTCCATCTCCTTCCCTTTCTTCTTCTTCCTCTATACTTCTCCCTTCCCACTCACCCCCCCCCGTGGATCCTCCCCCCCATTCCTTTGCCCTCCTCCCCCCGGAAGAATGTCACATGGGAAAAAAATAGAAAGTCCGACTTTATGTTTTGATCGGCGACAACTGGCCTCCATCCGCATCCTGTGACCGCTGACCGACGGTGCGTGCGTTCGTGCGTGAGCGTGTGTGAGAGTGAGTGAGTGAGTGAGTGAGTGTGTGAGTGTGTGAGTGTGTGAGTGTGTGTGTGTGTGTGTGTGTGTGTGTGTGTGTGTGTGTGTGTGTGTGTGTGTGTGTGTGTGTGTGTGTGTGTGTGTGTGTGTGTGTGTGTGTGTGTGTGTGTGCGAGCGTGTGTATGTTAGTGCACATACGTACGAGCTTGCGTGTGTTATCTCACCGGCTAATGCGAGCAAATCTGCGTGAGTTCCTGCAGGCAGCACTTCTTCCACGCATTCCCCGCTTGTCCCTCCCACATGGCAAGTGGTGGATGTGGCAGATAAAATTCCGTCCACACACCTGCGCCACAGAATCACCTGCCTAACCACACCTGGGGCCATCACACCACACGCACTTGGTCACGGCGGCGCCACCGACCCGGGCTGCCACGAAACCTCCAATCCAGGTCATCAGTTGTTCGAGCCCGAGACCCAAAATGTATGGTTTTGATTACGGTTGTTTTTGCTCTATTTGTATTACTATCACCTCCAAAATATGAATAAATATCATCGCTGATATATCATCATTGCTGTCACTATTATATACATTCCATTTTCATTATTACAATTTTCATTGTTATTGTCATTATCATCGACATTATGACTATTTTCATTATTGTTATTATCATTATTATCATTACTGTAATTTTTTTCATTTTTGTTATTACTATCAACATCATCACATCATCATTATTATCATTATCATTATTACTATTATCATTATTATTATTATTATTATCAATACTATCATTATCATTATCATTATCATTACTATTATAATTATTAACATTATTATTATTATTATTATTATTATTATTATTATTATTATTATTATTATTATTATTATTATTATTATTATTATTATTATTATTATTATCATTATTACTATTATAATTATCATCATCATTACTATTATTATCATTATCATTATTATTATCATTATCATTGTCATCATCAATATTGTTAATACTATTATTATCACTATCATGATTACCATTATTACTATTATCATCATTATTATTATCATTATTATTACCATTACTATTATTACCATCATCAACATATCATTATTATTATCATCATTATTACAATTACTATTATCATCACCATCATCATCATGATCATTTTATTATCATCCTTTTATCCTCTTTTTCATCATCATTATCCTCTTAATCATCATTGTTATCATTATGATCATTATCATTGTTATTACCATTACTATCCTTCGTAGTAGCAGTAGTAGTGATAGTAGTAGTATTGTCATCACTATCATTACAATCATCACTATTATTATCATTATTTGAAAAGTTCTCATCATCAATATCAACTTTATATGTATAATTATCATATTGTGACTACTCTTTATCATTATTATTACAATTATACTAAGGATAATAATAATAATAATAATAATAATAATAATAATAATAATAATAATAATAATAATAATAATAATAATAATAATAATAATAATAATAATAATAATAACAACAATAATAATGATAATAATAATTAATAATATTAATATTATTATTATTATAATCATCATTATTATTTTATTATCTTCATCATAATCCTAATTATCATTATTACCATCAATATCATTAACGTTATTATTACCACTATCATTATTATCATTATTGTCATAATTATCATTATTACTTTCATAATTTATATTAGTATAATCAGTATCATCATCATTGGTGTCTTGTTATTAGTATCATTATAATTAGCATCACTATCGCTATCATCATTAATACCATTATCATTGTTATAATCATGATCATCATTGCTCTCACCATCATTACTATCATTAACATTATCATTAAAATAACCCTCATTATCTTTCGGCTTACGAAGGCACATTTCATTATAACTACGCTAATAAAAGTAAAGCTATGGTGCCGGCAGTGAAAATGTATTAACAACCATAATTTAATAACATCATCATTACAGAGCCAAAAAGGTTAATCAGGATGAAAAAATAAGTAAAATGCGAACACGCACACGCACACACACACACACACACACACACACACACACACACACACACACACACACACACACACACACACACACACACACACACACACACACACACACACGTATATAAAGCTTTCAAGTCATACAAGTACATGCGGCAGCCACGATGGTCAACCCTCCCCCCCCTCATGATTCTCAAATGCCGTGGACCTGCCATTCTGGCGGCAAGGCCACCTTGTTACCATACCGTAACTCGCCCCGGCTCGCTTTTTCTCGCTGCTCCTGTCTTTCCCTTCGCTCTCTTTCTGTGCTTCTCTGGATGTCTTTCTTCGTCTGTTTGTTGTTCTTTTTATTCTCTTTTTGAACTGTTTGTTTGTGTATTTATGTGAATGTGTGTGTGTGTGTGTGTGTGTGTGTGTGTGTGTGTGTGTGTGTGTGTGTGTGTGTGTGTGCGTGTGCCTTACTTCCGCACCCCCCCCCCCCCTCAAAGCCCTCATTCGGAATCACCTGTAAACCACCCGAGGCGTCGCTAGGCAGGTGAGGACAGCTGACCTCGATGGCCAATCAGCGTTACGAAGAGGGGAGAGAGGAGGAAGGGAAGGGAGGGGAGGGGAGTGGGGCGGGTGGAGGGTAGAGGAAAGGAGGGGGAGGGAGGAGGGGAACCATGCGAAAGTTGTTACCATAACAAGTAGGTGAGTTATGCTCCCACGCGGCGCCTCACTGACCCGCCCACTCACGCAAGCCAGACACACACAACACACACACACACACACAACACACACACACACATACACACACACACACACACACACACACACACACACACACACACACACACAAAACACACAACACACACAACACACACACACACACACACACACACACACAACACACACACACATACACACGCACACACACACACACACACACACACACACACACACAAAACACACAACACACACAACACACACACACACACACACACACAAACACACACATAAACACACACACAAACACACACACAAACACACACAGCTGTAGACTATGTAAGTTACTCATTCACTCATTTATTCATTTTCTAAAAGCACATTACCCATATTACTTTGAGTGGGAGGGTAAATAGTTTTACGTAAACCTCGAGAAACGCATTCTATTACAAATATATAAATAAATAAATAAATAAACAAACAAATAATCAAATAAGAAATATATACAAATAAATAAATACACAAAATACAAACAAATAAATACAAAAGACATACAACCCAACAAAATAAATAAATAAACATAATACACGTAGATGACTAACTCGACTCCCAGACGAGCAAACCGGCCAAGCATTATCACCCAATATGGCCAGTCCTTCCCCTTGGCCAATGAGGATCACCTTCGCAGGTGAGCTCAAAGAGTGGCCCCCTTTAAGGACGAGATAATGGCCCTCAGATGAGTGCCAGGAAGGTGTCTCTCAGACTCAAGTGCTGGTGAGTTAGTCGGGGTTCCTGCCATGTGTGTCAAGAGAATGAGTTGACTGTGAGCGATCGCTGCCGAATGTAATCTTCATGCTGATATTGATAAAAAAATACAATAATAACAATGATATTGATAATGATAATGATGATGATAATAATAATAATAACAAAAAATAATGATCACAATAACAATAACAATAATAATTACAGTAACGATAACAACAATTAGATGAAGAAGACGAAGAAAAACAATAGGATAAAACAAAAACAAAAACTACAATAACAGTCATAACAATAATAATAATAATAATAATAATAATAATAATAATAATATCAATAATAATGATAATAATATTAATGTTAATAAAAATAGTAATAGCAATATTAATGTTAATAATACTAATAATGGTCTAATGACAAAATAATAAATAATAATAGTAATAATAACAATATTGAAAACTACAATAACAATATCAATAGTAATAACGATAATAATAATAATAATAATAATAATAATAATAATAATAATAATAATAATACCAATACTAATAATAATAACAATAACATTAATAATAAAAATAATGATGATGACGATGATGATAATAATAATGATAATGATAATAATAATAACAATAAGAATAATAACAATAATAATAGCAATAAGAATAATGATAGCAAATAATGATGATGATGATAATGATGTGATAATGATGATCATCATCATCATCATCATAATCATCATCATTATCACTATCAATATTTTTATCATTAATATTGCTAGTATTATCATAATCATAATCATTATTAATGTTATAACAATCATCATTATTATCTTTATTATCATCGTCATTATCATTAATATTACCCTTACTGTTACTATTACCATTATCATTATCATTATGATCATTATTACTATTATAATTATTATTATTATCACGTTTACAATCATAACAACACCAAGGGTAATAATAAATACAAAGATGATGCCATCAATGCCATCAGCAATAACAGTTACAATCACATTATTGACAATATCAATGGGAAGAAATAACATGAATAACATGACGATAAGGAAAAATCATCACCAAACACCCATCGCCTCCGCCTTTTCAATGAACTTCCAGGCACCCGCGAGTACGTGGCCCTCCGGCGAGAGTGCCTGATTAATGATCAGCTGACCCGCGAGTGCCTGATGAATGGAACTACTTCTCACCTTCGTCATGCAGAATGGCCTCTCAGGGTTACTTAGCGGCTAAGCCTTCTTACGGCAAAGTCCTTTCATGGGTTATCCAGAGGCTATGTCCTCTCATGCCCTCCTTAACAGCGAGGTCTTTTCATGGTTTATGTCACGGCTAAATCCACTTATGGATTATTCAACGGTCAAGTCTTCTTACGGGCTTTTTATCGACAAGTCCTCTCGTGGGTTAATTAACGAGTAGCTGGCCCTATATTCAAGGCTGCGACTCGTGACTGAGGGTGTGGCTGACGAGATCTCGAGTGGGAAATGGTGTTAATGGTGGGTGATTGCATCTCCCATGCATGACTTTACGATGGTTACTGCTTCCACGAATGTCTCTAGTGATTGATACTCCCATTCGTAATATGGGAGACACGTCAATAACTGGTAAGGTTGGTGCTTCCGAAAAAGGCTCTAGAGTGGATATTTTCTTAAATTGTATGGTTGATATTTCGATGAAAGCCTCCAGATGGCAGATTCTATGAAAGCCTGGACAGTGGGTGACTTTCATGAGCGCCCCTTGAGTGTGTGGCATAGTAATTAATGCCAAACGAGTGACTGACCCTCCCATGAACGCCCCAGAGTGAATGGCACTCGTGACCATGCCCCCTGCATAATAAATACCTAGCAAGTGGCTGGTGTATCTAATCATGCCCGTGGCGCTTAACCTTTTTCGTCCTGCGACCCACGGAGACTCTCCTCGAAATCACCGCAATCCCTAAAAATAAATGAAACAGTGCCGTATGAAAAGAGCACAAACGAAAACCGTGAAGAATGCAACAGATCCTCAACAAAAGCAAGAGCATTGCAAAATCCACAAAACCCTTCGTGACCTCTCGACAAATCCCAAACGACCCCCCAGGGGTTACGACCTCCAGGTTAAGAACCGCTGCCGTAAAGCATGTGGCACTCCATCTGAAAGCTTTCACGAGTGCCCAGTGATGAGTGGCTGCTACACCTCTTTACGCCTCAACAATGCTTGGCCTTCAGACGAATGCCTCGCGAGTGACTGGCTCTCCAATACATGCCTTAAAGCGGCCAGAGCTCTGCCTCGACGAATGCCCGATGTGTAATTGCTATACCCATCTATGCCTAAAGAATATTTAGCCTCCCATGAACATCCCGCAAGTTCTGGCCCTCCCATGAGTGCCCCACGAGTGCCATGAGATCTACCGGACGCCCACCCTCCATCGCGGATAGTTACAGCGCTCTCCCTCTCTCTCTTCTCTTCTCTTCTCTTCTCTTCTCTTCTCTTCTCTTCTCTTCTCTTCTCTCTTCTTCTTCTTCTTCTCTTCTTCTTCTTCTTCTTCTTCTTCTTCTTCTTCTTCTTCTTCTTCCTCCCTTCCCTTCTCTCTTCTCTTTCTCTTCTTCTTCTTCTTCTTCTTCTTCTTCTTCTTCTTCTCTTCTTCTCGTCTCGTCTCGTCTCGTCTCGTCTCGTCTCGTCCTTGTCTCGTCATCGTCATCGTCATCTCCTCTCCTCTCATCTTCATCTCCCTTTCATTTCTCATCTCCTCTCCTCTCCTATCTCATCTCCTCTCATCTCTCATCTCCCTCTCCTCTCTCATCTCCTCTCCTCTCTCATTTCATCTCCCTCTCTCATCTCATCTCCTCTCTCTCATCTCCTCTTTCATCTCATCCTATCTCATCTCATCTCATCTCCTCTCCTCTCCCTCTCTCATCTCACCTCCACCCCTCTCATCCTCTCTCTCCTCTCTCATCTCTTCTCTCATCTCATCTTCTCTCTTCATCTCTTCTCCTTTCTTCTCATCTCATCTCTCTTCTCCTCTCCTCTAATCTCCCCTCTCCTCTCTCTTCTCATCTCCTCTCCTCTCTCATCTCCTCTACTCTCCTCTCCCCTCTCATCTCCTCTCCTCTCCTCTCCTCTCTCATCTCCTCTCCTCTCATCCTTTCTCTCTACCTCCCTCCCCCCACTCCGGCAGTTCGCTGATGGCTCATATCCTTGCTTGCTTCACCTCATCCTCCGCCTACTCCTCCTCCTCCTCCTCTCGCCATTGTCGTCATCTCCGTTCCCTCTCTATTTGTTCTCTTTCTTACTATTTTCTTCTTATCTTTTTCGTAGCTCATTTTACGTCACTTTTTTCATACTATTTTTCTTCTATTTTCTTTCTTCTTCCTTACTATGCCTTATTTTTGTATCGATCTTACCCTTACAGTCTCTTTCTTTCAGATTTGCGTTCTTTCTCTCCGTCTTCCTTTCTCCACTTTTATTTGTTAGTTTTTGATCTGTATTTTCCTATCTATTTACAGAGCGTTTTCCCTTTTTGAATTTCTCCTCTTCTGGTCCCAGACCCTTTCATAACTTACTTTATCATTATTTTTATTACGACCTTCGCAATTTTTCTATCCATCTCTTTCAGCGCCCTTTCATCCTCGATCTTCTCTCATTCCCACCTATTATTCAACATTATCCCATTTCTCCTTCCTTCCCCCTCTTCCCCTCCTTCCTCCTCCCGCCCTCCTTCCCCCTCCCTCACTCCGCCCCCTTGAAGACGCCACAAAACACACGCGACAAAAGAAGAGGATGATGGCGTTGTTCGTCTGCAAATACTGCAATTAAAAGACACTCTGGGACGTGAAATTACTTGTCTTTTATTTCATCGCCCATATCCGCCGTGGAAAAACAGCTTTCGCTCTTCTTCGCACAGGCCCTCCGCCCTGTCGTTCTCGCTCTCTCCCTTTCTTTCCTTCTTTCTGTCTGTATGTCTGCCTGTCTGTCTGTCTGTCTGTCTGTCTGTCTGTCTGTCTGTCTCTCTCTCTCTCTCTCTCTCTCTCTCTCTCTCTCTCTTTCTCTCTCTCTCTCTCTCTCTCTCTCTCTCTCTCCCTGTGTGAATGTTTGCTTATTTGTCTTCCTACACTCTACTACCCTCTCTTTCTTTCTAATCTTCAACCTCATCAATCTTTAACCCAGTCCACTCCATTCACGAAAGGAAGACCAACCACACACTCACACACATCCCACACATGACTGACAACTAAATCCAGCCAAAGCGGCTCGCCTCTTACCTTGGTGCGATTGAGGGGGATGGAGAAGTCCCAGTCGGGCGCCACGAAAAGGTACCCGCATTTCGACACTTTGCGACTCGCCTGGAAAGACACGGATCTGGTTAGGACTCTCGAGAGATTTCGTCTTGTGGCACTATGTTTAGAAAAAAAATGTAGGAATAAAACTGTGTGTGTACGGAGTAATGCATCGTGCGTGACTGTATAATTAGTAATATGTGAGTATGTTGTATAGCTAGAGATGCGTGTGATGTCGTGTTGGTAATGATACAAATGTAATTGCATGATGATATGTTGCCAAAACAAATGTGTCTATGATGATGAAACAACAAAAGACAGTAATAGTGGCATGATTACGCATAAATTTACACTGAAATGAGTGTGTAATCATTACAATAATAGCAAATGAAAATATACATGTAGTTTAACTATAAGCCCAATGATAAAAATAACAATGATTCACACGAACAGACCAAAAAACTCCATATAATTGCATCACCAAACGTTATTCATGAACAACAAAAAATCGGTCATAACCCAAACACGAAAATTACCAAATGATAGCAAGAAAAAACGACAATACTAGACTCTTCTTTTCACATTGGAACAAACATATGCTAAAAATAATTCATTATATGTTATACCTTTTTGTCAGAGAAAATACAGAAATTGAACAAATGAACAAATATAATCTAAGGAATATTAAAAGTGGTCCAGGAATGATTAAGGTCACGGTGAGCTCAAGGTCAGCGGAGAGAAGAGAAGCAAAGCGAGGTCGCGAAAGGGAGCAGGAGGAACGAAAAGAACAGCGAAAAAGGGGGAACATACAGAAAAATCTCCTTTAAGCAAATGAAAATTAAACAATACAAAATATAATGTCAGTGAGGCACCAATTCCTAGCAAAGCAAAAATCGGAAAGAACTAAAGAGAATAAACTTCGTTACAAAAGAATACAAGAGGAGAAAAACAAGGTCAAAGAAGAACCCTGAATGTCAGCCGAGAAGGTCAACGAGGGAAAAATAAACAGAAGCAATCAATAACGCGAACGGGGAAGGCAATAACCAAGATCAGTGTATAACCTTCGCGTGCATATTGCGCTTGTGCGTGTGTGCTAAAAGGTATATATGTATATGCATGTATGTATGTGTGTGTGTATGTATATATATTTTTTTTTTTTCTTCATAAAAACGTGTTTATACATATGTTTATGTCTATATATATATATATATATATATATATATATATATATATATATATATATATATATATGTATGTGTATATATATGTATATGTATATGTATATGTATGTATATACATATATGTATACATACATACATACATATATAAATATATATATATATATATATATATATATATATATATATATATATATATATATATATATATATATATATATATATTACGCATACGGCCAACTTGCGCCACATGGTTCCAAGAACGCACTCCAGCCCCAGAAAAGGAAAAGCCAAGCCGGCCCCCAAAAGCGGTGACGCACACACGCTCACGGACTGACCCACGCAACCCCAGCCCCAGCCACAAGAGCGAGGGCAGATCGAGAGCCGAGAGCCGAGAGCCGAGAGCAAGGGCCACACGCAGAGGAGAGGCAAGGCTAGGTGGGGATGAGAGGGGTGATGGGGTGGGGGGGAGGCCTCCCCGTCTGACACTCATGGAAGACTCTCAAGTGTGTCTCCCTGGATGCCAAGTGGGGCTTCTTCATCCCCCCCTCTCTCTCCTTTCCCCCTCGTTCTCTTCCTCCTCCACTCCCTCCTTCGTGTCTCTCTCCCTTTCTTTGCCTCCGCCAAACTTGCCTTAGCTCC
>NC_091567.1:16604551-16614551 GCF_042767895.1 Penaeus vannamei
CTCTCTTCCTCATTCCTCTTCAGCTTTTAACATTTCTCTCTTGTCTCTCCTCTCTCATTTTCTTTCTGTCCTATCGTTAACTTTCCGCTCCTCCCGCCCTCCTCTCTTCTCTACTCCTTCTCTGATCTCCCCTTCTCCCATCTCATCTGTTTGTGTCTTGTTCTCCACTTCCCTTTATTTCTCTTTCTCTTTCTCCTTCCCTTACCATTCCCTTTCCCTCATTTCCCCTCTTCCTTCCCCCTTCCCCATTCCCGGTTCCCCTCCTCCATTTCCTTCCCCCACTCTATTCCATTCCTTCCATCTCTCTCCCCATTTCCTCCCTTCCTCCTCCCCTACCACCTCCTCCCTTCTGCTCCCTTTCTTCCCTGTTATTTCACACCTTCACGGCTATCGGGCGAGCGCAGCACCTGTCCCCCTCCCCCCGGCAGGGATAATCCCCGCCCGCCGAGTCCGAGGCGATAGGGCGTGACAGGGCGAGTTGAGGACGACCTTCTTTACGTGGCGTCGGAGGAGGACAACACGGAGGACCGGGAAGGAGTGGAAGAAGTGGACGGAGGAGGAGGAGGAGGAGGAGGAGGAGAGAATGAAGGAAAGGGAGAGGAGGAGGTAGGGGGAGAGTAGAGGAGGAGAAAGAAGAGGAAGAGGGAGAGAAGGAAGAAGAGGAGGAGGAAAAGGAAGAGGAAGAGAAGGAGGAGGAGAGGGACATGAGGAGATGGTGAAGAAAAAGAAGAAGACTAGGGAGGAACAATACCAGAATTAAGAACAAAAACAAGAAGAATAACAGAAAAGAAAACAACTACAACACCAAAGAAGAGGAGGAGGAACAAGATTAAGAAAAGAGAAGAAAAAAATAAAAAACAAGGAGATAAACAAAAAACAAGAAACAAAAACAAGCAATTAACGAAAGAGAAGAAGAAGAGGGCGCGTTTCAGCTGTCGAGTATAATGTGCATTTTAATATCCTTAATATGAGTGGAAATATCGGCGGTCTGTCGTGACGTCACAAAACAGAACCGAGGGCGCGGGTGACAGCGGCGGCGGGCGAGCAGGCTGGCCGCAGCGGGAGCGGTCAAAAGTGCGGCCAGCGGTCATTACCCGCGCGCCGCCACCTCCTCGCTCGCCTCCGCCGCCACGGCTGCCGCTACCACCGCCGTCTACCTTTCGCAGTCGTCTACCTCTCGCCATCATCTACCCCAAAATCGTCTCCTGTTAACCATCTTCCATCGCTCCTTCCCTCACTCTGTCTACATCTTACCATCTTTCCGCTGTCTGCTACACACCATCTATTATTGACTAGCGTCTCGGCCAACTACCATCTACCGCCACACTTCGTCCTGTTCAGATATAAGCTTTTTGTCTCCATAAACGTCAAAGTTAAACAGACAGAAGCCTTCCTTCCAGCCCTCCTCCTCCACCTCCTTCTCTACCACCACTAACCTCCCTTCCCTCCCTCCACTCTCTTCCTTCTTCCTATTCCTACTTCCTTCCTCATCGTCTTTCTTCTTCCCTTTCATCTTCCTCTAATTTTCTCCCTCCTTCCTTCTCTCTTCCTCTTATCATCATCCTCCCGTCCCTTTCCTCTCCTTTCCTTCCTTCTTCCGTCTCCTTCTACCTCCTTTACCCTATTCTTCCTCCTTCCTTCCTTACTCCCTTTCCTCCGGTATCTGGCTCCCACACGCGCGTCCCCACAACCACGCCGATGTCCTCACCTCGCCACCGCACGCGCGTGTCTCGGCATTCCCGGGGGGAACCGCGTGTCATTTGTCTCTGTGCCCCAGTGCTAGAGGCCGCGCAGACATACGACGACACACACACACACACACACACACACACACACACACACACACACACACACACACACTCACACACAGACACACACACACACACACACACACACACACACACACACACCGCGTCATTTGTCTCTGCGCCCCAGTGCTAGAGGCCGCGCACACATACGACGACGACACACACACACACACACACAATTGGTCATTTTCATTGCCTATTTTCACTAATTCAAAGTTGCAATAACGTAAAAAATACAGACATTCATAATAATAATAATAATAATAATAATAATAATAATAATAATAATAATAATAATAATAATAAAAATAATAATAGCAATAATGATTATCAATAAAATATAATAAATAATAATAATAAATAATAATAAATAACAATAATAGAAATAATAATATATAGTAATAATAATAATAAAAAATAATAATAATAATAATAATAATAATAATTATAATAATAATAATAATAATAATAATAATATAAAATAATAATTATAATAATAATAATAATAATTATCATCATCGAATATCGTTCCCATCATCATTATTATTAATATTGTAGCATTATTTACCATCATCATTATAATTGACAAAATAACAATATAACTAACGAATAATTATAATAACAATAACTATGGTTTTCGATGGTGATTATCAAAGCATTATCATTACCAACATAACAATAATAATAATAACCATAGTAATATTAATTTATTAATAATAAGTAAATAATAATAATAATAATGACAATAATAACAATAATAATAATTACAATAGATAATAATAATAATAATAATAATAAATAATAATAATAATAATAATAATAGAGTAATAACGATAATAACAAAAGCAAATATAATAATAAACAATATAATAATGATGATAATAATAATAATAATAATAATAATAATAATAATAATAATAATAATAATAATAATAATATCAATAATAAAAAAGGCTACCAATGATAACGATAATAATATCAATAAAAATAACAAGAATAACAATGATAACGATAATAATAATATTAATAATAAGAATAAGAATAACCCAATGATAACGATAATAATAATAGCGATAACAACTGCAATAAACTAAACAATAAAGACCTTCTCCCGTGATATTTCTTTTTATCTTTTCATTGACTTCCTTATCGCTCACCCACAACGACCGGAACCGCACTTGGCCAGCAAACAAAGCATTACAACGTGCACCATCACCATAAGCACCTGAGGGAACATTCAACCGCATTCACTGCTATCGTTGTTTGGCACCCTCCCCGCCTCCCATTATCGGTCGCCTCAACTCGCTTTTCGGGTCACTCATGGTTGTATCGTTCTCATGGCTTGGATGTGTATGATGCTTGCACTCATAAAAATTATAACAATAAAATACAGTAACAATAACCAGTGACCCGGATGATATGCAACAGCGATAACAGCAGCTGGAACAACCCTCATTCATCATTGCAGCAGCAAAGGGAATAATGATAATAGTTAACAATCTGTAGCACTACAACACGAAAATACACATAACATCGCAACGGTTATCATCACAATCTCCTGCCCTACGGCAATTGGGCAAGGTTTCCAAGCCAGTGGTCATGTGGTTCTTCCTCTTTGCGTTGGTCATGATATATTCGTCAAGATCGAAGTACGAGACGAAATGTTGCAAGAAATTTGCCATGGCGTTACAGCAGAGGCAACTCGACTGTCACTGGAAGCGGAAGACAGACCCAGCCAAAGCCAAGACGCCAAAAGAAGCAGCAATTGGCCCTCAACGACACGGGCAGAGAGCCTCCTTCGACGCCCGAATCTCCGAACCAGCCACTTCATGTCACCGGGGCTTAACATGACCAGCAGTTCTTAACTGAAATAAAAACGCGTAAAAACAAGACGTATTCAGAAAGAATCCAAAACACAGATCACGGAACATCTATATCAAGGCCAAAGTTGCTCACTGAAGCCATGTTAGAAGCCAGAAACATGAGCCAAGGAGCTATTTAGTTGCTTAGATGAGGTGTCGCTTGCCGTCTTCTCTACTCTCTCACTACCTCGCTTTGGGGAATGAGCTATGAACTACCAGTGGCCTATTCACCTTAGGGTGTGATTTACTGCCGTAATAAGTTTTAACAAAATATCTTCTAACTCCATCGCTACTACTACTAATCTATACTACTAATAATAAACATTAAGAACAGCAACAATACAATGAACATGAATAATAATATACAAATAAACAGACGAACAACTAAACTCAATACACATCGAAGGTTAACGCTAAACTATAGAGCTAAGCTGAAAGAGTGAGACATGAGTGCCACTCATACCTTCTGCCTGTGCTTTCAGGAGCAGATAGGAGAGCCAGGCCTACTGTCATAATGGAAAGGCAAAGAGAGGAAATAAGGGGCAAAATAGATTGGGAAGAGTGACGGCGATGAAAAGGAAGAGTATGAGGAGAAGAAGGAAGAAGAGGAGGGAGGAGAAGAAGAAGAAGAGGAGAGATTGGAGGAGAGGAGAGGAGATGAGAGGGCGAGAGGAGGAGCGGGAGGAGGAGAGGCGGAGGAGGAGGGGGAGGAAGAAGAAGAAGAAACTAGAAAATGAAGAAAGGCGAAGAAAGAAATGAGAAGGAAAATTTCAATTCAATTATGCCAAAATCCACAAATAATAGAAAATATTTTTTTAAATAAAAAAAGTAGGAAAATACATTAGGAGGAAGAAAAGCGTGTATAAAAAGGGAAAAATAAAAACTAATGCAAGGAGGTTAAAAATAAGTGAACAACCAGCTAATGGTGTTACTGATAATGAAAAAAACTAAGATCCCTAATAATAATAATGATCACTAAAATCACAATAGGGAGAATGTATAACTTAATGCAAAAGGGAGTAAAGGGACATGGGAACAAGGCATTATAAAAACATGGAAGCAAAAGGAGGAATCTAAAGAATGAAGGCAGAAAAAGGGCGTCTGTAGGATGCGAGGTGAGTGGAGATGGGGAAGGAGAGAGAAAAGGTAGAAAGAGGACATGGGATAAGAGGAGAAGAGGGAGAAAGAAAAGAGAGAAAGCGGCGAGGGAGAGGAGAGAAGAGACAGGAGACCGGGGAAAAGAGAGAGGAGAGGGGAGAAAGGTAGAGAGGGGGAAGAGAAAAGGGAGAGATCGAGGGAGAGGGAAGAGAGGAGAGAGAGGGGAGGGGAGAAAGGAAGAGAGAGAGAGCAGATGAGAGGGGAGAAAAGGGATAGAGAGCAAGGAGAGGGGAGAGAGGAGAGAGAAAGGTTGTAGAGATCGAGGAGAAGGAAAGAGAGTGGAGAGAGGAATAGGGGAATAGGGGACAGGGGTGCTCATTGTAAGGGACACCTGCTCCTCGGCTCACCTTTCACCCTCGTCACCAGCAGAGCCTAGGAGCCCCCCCGCCCCTCCCCCCACCAGGCCCGCGTACGTGTGGCAGCGGTCGCGGGGAAGGCGATGGAGGTCGAGATGAAGGTCGAGATTGAGGTAGATGGAGGCTACGCGGCGGTTTCCTTTTTCGGAGGCGAGGGGTCGATTCATAACCTTTTACTATTGTCTATAAAGCCCCTTGACATCGGTGTGAATCCTTCTGCCTCACACGCTGTAGGATGTCACGAGGGGGTGAGTGAGTTGAGCGAGTGGTGAGTGTGCGTGAAAGTCCATATGAGTCGAGGCAGGGTCTCATGTGCGTCTACATGTATGCGTATGTGTATAAACAGCTGAGTACCAACTCTCAAATGACAAAAATCCTCCTTCACAACCCCAAAAACGAACAAACAGCAATACGAACTTCGCAACCCCTCTTGCGCAAACAAGAACAAAAAGAACCAATAGAGAAAAAAACGCAAATTCAAATCACCAAACCCGTGATGTCCCAATCCACGATCTCTTCCCAGCGCCAACTCCTCGCGAGTTCTCTCTTTATAGTCAGCCAGATCTACACTCCCTCCCCGTGCAGCTGCGAGGACTACATTTATGACACTACGCTCTGGCAACCACTTCATTTACTGCACACGAGACATGCTATTATGCTATGCTTACTGCATCAACTTGATACAATTATACCTCTCTCCACTAACTAGAATTAGTCCAATGTATAAACTACACTACACTTACTACAATCTAACACACGCTACATACCCTCCATTCACCTTGGACGTCCAGTGCACAGCCACCAACCATAGTCAACACACGAACTGCACTCTCCACAGCCTCTCCTCCACCCACGACTCCTCTCGCCCCATTCCTGTCCCCGCAGACGTCAACACCGCCTGGGCAGTGAGCGTGGGCTGATCCGCTTCGACACAACTCGACACAAGAGACCAGGCCGCCGGCGCCCTTTTTTGTGCTAACGGCTCCTCGACTTTATTCAATCTTGATGCCCGGAACACTGTCCAAGGGCTCAGGACGTTTGGCCATGAACCGCCTCGGACAACATGCCCATTAGAGGGATCAGGAGGGGGAGGGGGGTTGTAGGAGGAGGGAGGAGGAGAAGGGAGCTGAGGAGGGTGAAGGCAGGTAGGGAGGAAAGGGATAGAAGGCAGATAGGGTAAATGGGGAGGAAAAAAGAAGGAAGAAAGGAAAGGGAAAGGAAGGAAAAGAACAGAAAAAGGAGGAGGGAAGGGTTAAGAAAAGAAAGTGAAGTAAAGTGGGATAGAAAGGAAAGCCAAAGGGACAAGAAAGGAAAGAACAGAAAAAAGGAAGGGAAGGGTTAAGAAAGAAAGTGAAGTAAAGGGATAGAAAGGAAAGCCAAAGGGACAAGAAAGGAAAGAACAGAAAAGGAAGGGGAAGGGTTAAGAAAGAAAGTGAAGTAAAGGGGATAGAAAGGAAAGCCAAAGGGACAAGAAAGGAAAGAAAACAAGAGGAAAAAGAAAAGGGAAAATAGTAAAGTAGAAGGAAAGATGAGTAAGGAGAGAAAAGGAAAAGAGAAGAGAGGGAGGAAAAAATGACGAGTGGAGAAGAGGGGGAGGAGTGTAAGGGGGAAACTGTAACAAACTTAAGTGGTCCCGGTGTATCGCAGCTCATTAAGTGGCAGATCACTCTGTCCTCAAAGGCTTACAAGGCTGAAGAGGGGTAAGGATATGGTGTGGAGGAGATTGAAAGATGAAGAGGGAGTAAAGCAGGAGGGGGAGGACGAGGAGGAAGAGGAGATTGGGGAAGGAGGGATGGAGGGAGGGAGGGGGAGAGGGAGGAAGAAAGGGAGAAAGGGAGAGAAGGGAAAGAGAGAGAAAAGAGAGAGAGATTCACAGAAAAAGAAAATTATACATATCTCAAAAAAGAGAAAAGAGAATATGTAACTAAAAAGAAAAATAGGCTCAGAAAGAGAGAGTGGAAAGAGAGCCATCCGAAGCTCTGGCACTCTCCTCAAAGCTAGTCACGGAATCGGCGACCCAGCAGCATCCGCCTTCCCCATACATCACGCGCGCACCCCCTCCCCACTCCCCTCCACATCTCTAATAACCCTCCTTGGCCTTAGGCTTCAAGTGCTTCGGGATGCCAGAAGCCACCAAGAAGCCACTACGAAATGAGCATGAAGCCCTGGGAAGCTTCGAAAGCCACTGCGAAATCAATTAAGCCTCTGAAAAGCCTCGGAAACCACTAGGCCAGAAATCCACTGAGAATCCAAAGAGCCATTACGCAGTCTAGAAAATCATCAAGAAGCCAGCAAGCCACTAGGGAACCAAGGAGCCACTACAAAATTACCAAACATCCAAGATATCAGGAAACCAGTTCGAAATCAGCAAGCCGCTAAGAAGAAAGAAAGAAGACGTAACGGAGTCACCAGTCCAGAAAGCCACTAAAAAAAGCCAAGAAGCTTTATTGCGAAATCAGCAAACCATCAAGACACGAAATCAGTAAACCAATAAGAAAAAAACTAAGGAACAACAATGAAGGCCCTTTCTCCTCAAGAAGCCAGAAAGCCACCAGGAGCCAATAAGCCACGACGAAATCAGCAGGCCCCCAAGAAGCCAGGCCGCCGCACTCCCTGATGCACGGCTCGGCCCAGATAAGCGCAGATCGCGGCCATAAACCCCGAACGCGAGGGAGAGAATGTTAAGTAGGAACACGTTAGCAGGGAGCAACAATACACAAACACGTGCGTGAGAAGATAAAACGCAGCCACGTGAGGCCTGGTCACACGACGCCACGGTAGAGGTCGCGGATTCTGCATTTCCTTCTCGTGCTCTTTCATTTCACAGAAGAGCGCCAGCATCAGCCTCTCACGGAGGTCATAGTCATCCGCTTCAGCATCTCACGGAGGTCATCACCGTCATCAGCAGCAGCATATTACGGAGGTCAGAGTCATCAGCATCTCAAGGAGGTTAGAGTGGAAGTGGAGGAGAGGCAGAGTGGCACGGCGGGCGGACACACTCCCCGCTCTGGTGGATGAATCACGTGGGCGCTTCATACAGGAACAGCAAGGCAAGGAACTCAAAACAAGAAGGAGGTGTGTGTGGGTAAGCAGGGGAAGGAGGAGGGAAAGAAAGTGGAAGAAGAAAAAGAGAGAGAAAAGAGGAAAGAGGAGGTGGGGAAGTATGAGGCAGGAGTGAAGAGGAGGAGAGGGAGGAGGGAGAGAATAAGTGGAAAGAGGAGGAGGAGGAAAGGGGGGGGGGAGAGCGGGGGCGAGGAGCGCATCCATATTTGAGCGTGGCGTTTGTGTCCCTGGGCTCGGCGGTGATTTGCCCTAGCTTAAGCGTGGCGCAACAAAAGCACAATTGAAGTCTGACTCAAAATTCTCACTACCGCAACAGACACAACTGCTCAACGCCGTGAATGCTGCAACTCTGATTCTGAAAGAAGGCTGCGTAAGTGGCGAGGACGCCGTGGCGGGCGCCCCACATGACCTGTGCTCGCCCCCTCCGCGCTGTTCGCCAAACCAAAATAAAATGGACAGTTTCCGTCCTACGGCAGGTATCTAGGCCTGGTGCCCGCCCCTCCGACGCCCTCTTCCTGCCCCATGCCCCTTCTCCATACCTCTCATGCCCATTGCTTCCCTGCCCATACCCATTCCCTTGCCCTTGCGCTTCCCCCTCCGAAGGCTCCTCACTCGCCATCCTCTCCTCGCCCTTCTTTCCTACTCCTCACACGCCGCTTCGGGCTATCGTACTCTTCAGCTGCTTCTTTCTTTCGCGTCTGTCAGTTCGTTAGCCCGTCTGTATTTGCTGTCTGTTATCTTCTTCCCCTGCTGTCATGTCAGTCTTGTCTGCCTGTCTGGTTGTGTGTCTTCTCTCTGCTCTCTCTTTGGCTGCTCTCCCTTTTTTCTCTTTTCTTTTTCTCTATCTCTTTTTCTCTCCTTCTCTCCCTCTTTTTGCTCTCACTCTTTCTCTTTGATTTTTCTCTCTCTTATTTTCTTTCTTCTCTCTTCTCTCTTCTCAACCAACTACACACCATTCTACCAAACGGTACAAAGCTAAATCTCAATCTGGTCTCCGTCCCCATCTTCATCCCTTATTTCCTTCTCCTCTCTCCCTTTCCTTTACCCCATTCTCTGATCCCTCCACTCTTCGTCACCTTCTCCGCAGTTGAGACATTAGCAGCATTCAAGCGGATGCAATCACCCTTGCATTGTAAATAAAGTTAGCGACTGAAAGAGAGAGTTCAAGACGCCGCACCTGCATCTACTCCTCGTCTATTCACTGGGGAGAAGTACGCAGTCGGACGGAGGAGTGGGAAAGGGGGGGTTAAAGAAGGAGAGGGAGGAGGAAAAGGGGAAAGGGGAAGAGAAGATGGAGAAGAAAGGGGAAAAGGAAGGAGAAAAGGGGGAAAGGGAGATGGAGTGGGGAGGGAGGGAGGAAGGGGGAGAGAGAGAGAAAAGGAAAGGAGATGGGAGAGGGAGAGAGAGAAAGAGGGGGAGGGAAGGGAAAAGAGGGAGGAGACGAACGAGGGGACGAGAGAGAGAGAGAGAGAGAGAGAGAGAGAGAGAGAGAGAGAGAGAGAGAGAGAGAGAGAGAGAGAGAGAGAGAGAGAGAGAGAGAGAGAAAGAAAGAAAGAAAGAAAGAAAGAAAGAGAGAAAGAGAGAGAGAGAGAGAGAGAGAGAGAGAGAGAGAGAGAGAGAGAGAGAGAGAGAGAAAGGAATGAGAAACAGAGCGAGAATGAAATTGATGTGAACCAAAAAGCAAATGCAAACAAAAAACAAGAACAACAAAATCCCTAAGCATCTGAACGTCTTAAGCATCACGAGGGCCTTC
>NC_091567.1:16627051-16629551 GCF_042767895.1 Penaeus vannamei
AACTCTGGATATTTTAAATTACTAGTACATCCACACATGCGTACACCATTCGTAAGCTCACGTACCACATCCCACTCATTACCACCTAAGTATTTAAAGAACTTTCTCATCCCTCCGCACAGAAAACGTATTCTATTCCCCTCCAAATAGTGCTCTCCTGAGGCAAAAACGCACATACAGTCAGAACATACACTCTTGTGCGCAGGGCAAAGCATGGGGCCTCGGACTCGCCATGTTGTGGCAACAGGAGGCAATAACTGATGATTGATAACATAACATCCCCATCCATTCTGTGCAATGATGAACACAGCCCCATGTGCCGCGTGGATCCCCGTTTCTGCCCTGCTGCTCGAGGGCGAGGCCACTGCGCACTTTTCCGGGGGAGTCCACTCTCACTCGTGCGGTTACTGACACCCCTCGCCACCACCTCTTCCTCCCTCACCCCTGCCTGCCACCCACGCATCACAGAGGGAAAGTTTGGAGTGATGATGATCCTGCCTTCTTGGGCCTGCTCTCCCATACACACACACATGCACACGAACACCACACGCACACGAGCTTAGAACCACCGTCAGCACGCAGCTCCCGGGCCAATGAACACGGACACGCACGCACTCATACTAGCAATATATATATAATATAGGACTAACCACTCTACACCCCAAAAAAAAAACACACACACACATACGCACACACACACACACACACACACACACACACACACACACACACACACACACACACACACACACACACACACACACACGCACGCACGCAGTCACCCCTAACAACGTGCAAGCAGTTTCCACCTTGGTATCATCATCTCCATGAATCCTGCTCCATGTTGCACACCCGTGAACACCTCAAACAAACGACGCGACCTTTAATGGTCAGCGAGCGTGACGTGTTAATGCACAATCACACAGCAGGTTCAAATGGAGATTCAAGCACAAGAGACGTGATACATGGCTGTCAGAACACAAGGTAGATATAATAGAATATTGCTAGGCTGAAACCTCTACAAAAAGTGAATTCACAAACAAAACAAAACAAAATAAAAGGCATGGCAGTCATAAAAACAAGTTAAACGCAAATAACACGTGGTTTTCAGACACACGACATCATCATAAAACGCAATTAAGTTAAACGTAAACAAAGACACGGTGACATACTGCACTAGCAAGACAACGCGACACTAATGCCACACAAACAGACAACCTCGGCCAATATCTTCAAGACGTAACGAATTACCGCAGGCATTTAATACAAAACAAACAAACCATCGGCTGTCATGTTTAAGTGAGCCCTAGACAGACAGACAAACAAACAAGCAGACACAAAGAAGCAGCAGCGGAACACAGATGCGTCATGCTAACACATGCGTGATAGGTAGCACTCGCTCGTGCACAAGTAAGTGCCCTTGCGGTGGGATTTCATTGGGATTTAGCACCGTGAACGACGCTGTGTGTTCTGCGCCGTATGATACAAAGTAAATACTCTTCAAAGTCAGAACGGTAACAGTCACAGCATCAACAAACAAACTAAAAAACTCACTCTGTATTCTGCACACGACTATATTTACCTGTCAAAACGGGCAAATAGTCAGCAAAAACAAATGCCTCAAAGTGCTGTTCAAACGAATCATATGTCAAATGGGCACATATGAACAAGCCTGTAAAAATAGCACTCCACAGCGTGTGACCAGCACACGCCGGTCGCCAGCCCAGACTTGGATTCAGTGCGGGCGTGCGGGTGGGTGGATGCGGTCCGGCGGAATGTGCGTGCTATGGGCGGGCACACACACACAGTTACCGGGGGCGTGGACTCGCTGCCGAGAGACGTCGGATGAGGCAGTGGAACTTGTAGAATCGCGGGGCGGGCGCTGAGGCGGCGGGGCGTGGGCGAACGCGGGGAGACCAAAATCACCTCTTGCTCTTGCTCTTGGAGGCTTTCCCCCACGAGCACCTCCTTCGACCTGCGGACACCTCCGGGGGTTAGCTCCGAAGCTGCCCGCAGGGATGGGGCCTAACAAGGGCTCATACCCTAAGATCTGGACAACCAGTCCATGGAACCCTTTTCATATGCATTTTTTATCATTCTAACCTTAGTAAAGCACAGGAGAATTATTAAATTCCAGTGGGAAAAATCTTATATCTGTAGTAGCTCATTTATCAAAATTTAGGGATGGATTCATGAAATATCATTTAACACTTTTCAAGTATTTAAATAACATCTTTTTTTACTGGGAAATTTCTTATCACATGTTTTTGTTTCATTCCCTTTTCAGTAGCTTATTTTCCTCTTCTGAACGACCAGGAAGAACTTACGAAGGGCAAACAGCTATCCAATGATAATACTTAGAACATGCAAAACATTTTTTTTCTCATGTAAGTTCAAGCCTGAGTCTGAGTAATCTACGATAATCCAATCCCAAAAATCCCATTCCCCCTTCACATCTATTTTTTAACTAAATCTATTTCGCAAAGGAGAACCATTCACT
>NC_091567.1:16634551-16639551 GCF_042767895.1 Penaeus vannamei
TGGTGGTGGTGGTGGTGTGGTGGTGGTGGTAGTGGTGGTGGTAGTGGTGGTGGTAGTGGTGGTGGTAGTGGTGGTGGTAGTGGTAGTGGTAGTGGTAGTGGTAGTGGTGGTAGTGGTGGTGGTGGTGGCGGTGGTGGTGGTGGTGGTGGTGGTGGTGGTGGTGGTGGTGGTGGTGGTGGTGGTGGTGGTGGTGGTGGTGGTGGGGGGGGTTTTGGGGTGGTGGTGGGGGGGGGCGGTGGTGGTGGTAATGGTGGGGGGATGGTAAGGGGGGAGGGGGGAGGGTGGTGATGATGATGATGATGATGATGATGATGATGATGATGATGATGATGATGATGATGATGATGATGAGTATTAAAAAGTTTTCTTAGCAGTAACCCTAAAATTAGCAATTATCATAGTAATCATGAAAATTGTCATCACTACAATTACCGCTGTCATTACGGTAACAGTAGGCCGAAATCGGTGGTGTTAATAATGGAGACAATCTACATATGATGATTATCAAATGGCCTAACATATATCATAATTTCTGCTAAAAAATTATTATAAAAGAATGTTGTCAGTCGTCAGCTTACTTGAAATAAAATCAACAAAAAAAAACCCGAAAAAAACAATCTTACTCATCCCAAGTTAATTACCATTGCTTCCTTTTTTATCTCTCATTGTTAGTATTTTAACAACCTCTCAGTCATCGGTAATTCTGTTATCCCCAATCATTATTTTCCCCCCCCATTCTGGCAATCCAGAGCCAACTTCACGAAAACCCCCCATCACCAGTAACGGACTGACTGCGGCACGTGACCCCCCAAAAAAAAACCCTATTTACCTTGATTGACAGGTGTTACAGTCGACCACTGCCACCTGTCTCACCTGTGCAACGTGCATGGGGGAATGGGGACATGGTTCACGCTTTTCACCAGTTATGCACACATGTTTGCATAATATTTTTTTTGTACGCCCCCAAACCCAAGATTGGCACACGACTCCGTGATACCCCGTGAAGTCACAACACGGCTTGTTAAAAAAAACTTAAAAAGCACGGGAAACATGTTTACCATATTGTTTCTGCTATTTAAACAAAACATTTTTGGGATAGTCGTGACTATTGCAAAAAAAAACGATATGGGAAATCTACATTGATGCTTATAACGCAATTCAAATGCAATTATGAAGTAATTTCCATAAAAACAGAACATCAAGCAAGCAAATGGGAACGAGCTATCACAACACATGGCGTCAGTGGGAAAACCCCGGGGAAAAACCCAAAAAGTAATATAGACCATGTACTTTTTATGATAGTTACACAGGATTAGAAAAAAAAAGGGGGGATAGACGTTCAACTTTCGGTGAAAAAAGGGGGAAAATTAATCAAATATATTATAAAAGTTATTTCCATCTTTTTTTTTTTATCAACTTTGAAAACATACAAAAATTTTAAAAAAAAACCAAATAAAAAAACCCAAAATATGATGTAATTCCATGTCAATAAATGAATATAATAAATTAACCAAGCGTTATTTGAGGACAGGAGGTAAAAGGGGGGCCCCCTAATATCCTAAACGATAGCATTTTCAGACAAACGGATAACTTTCCGGTAACGTTACGCCGGGGAAAAAACCAACTCATCTTCCCGGGAAAAAAACCCGGGGACCAACAAAGGGGGGAAATTGATTATCAAGGGGGGTTTTTTTTTAACGACAGAAGATATGTGATGTTTTTTTTATACTGGAGCATAATATACTAGGGGAGTCTAGGGGGACGAACATATAAAGTTGACGTAACAGTGAGAGACTGTAACGGGGGGGGGAGTTGTCGAACTGGTAACTAAAAAAGGGACTGCGATAGCGTGACAGGCGGTGCGATAACCAGTGACATACGATTAAAAGGGGTCTGGCGGGGGGAAAAGGTGTACAGTGACAAAAAGGGCACCGTGACCCATGACAGGGGTTTTTTATCGCAGTGACAAACAGAAAAAACTTTTAAACCGGGCGAATTCAGTAACGCCTTGGGGAAAAGGACGGGGCAGGAACCGCCACAGTTAGGGCCCCCCCAAAAAATTCCGTAGCGGCCATTACAAAAACGGTTTGACTCCACATATTTCACCCAACCCCGAAATATTCCCGATTTTTTTCTGCATTTCCCATCGAACGTCATTCTGTACCTGCCTGCCTCCCCCCCCCACCCGCTCGGCCTGCCTCCTTCCCCTGGCCTCACTCCCCCCGACGGTGAACAGGTGCAGCGGCCCACCCAGCGCACAAAACCCCACTAGTGTCCAGTTCACCTTCGCATGGCTTCCCCCCGGAGCAGGGGGGAGGGGAGGAGGCGGGGGCTCCATTCTCGGAACGTCTCCCCCCCCTCCTCCCCCTCAAGCTCTCGCACACTAAAACTTACTCAATCCTTCCCTCCCTCTGGACTTCAAAATAGCTGGTGTTGTGTTACTCCATTCCTTCTCCGTCTGAGCACCCCCCCTTTTTTTCGTTTCTTCTTTTTCCCCTCCCCCTTCCTTTTCCCCATTTCCTCATTTTTTTCTGCTGCTCCCTTCACCCTTTTTTTTATTATTTTTTTTTCCCCCTCCTCCTCCATCTTTCCTCTAGTTCCCCCAAATCTTCTCTTCCTCCTCCTCCTCCCCCCCTTTTCCTTCTTTTTCCCCCCGGCCCCGACCCTCGACGACCCTCTCCTCCACTGCCGCACCTCCCTTTTTCAACCTGTGCCCCCCCTTCCCCCTCGCCTCCCTGCCCGTCGTTTCCCCCAAAAATGTTTTTTTTTCCCCAAAAATTTTTTTTTCCCCCTACCTTGGTCTGATAGTCTTCCTACCCTTTCAGCGTTATTTTTTTTTTTTGATGCCCGCCTCTCCTTCCTAAATGCTGGGGGATCCGGAATAAAAAAATTTTTTAAATTTTATTTCTGTTATATGTTTAAATATAATCTTATTCAAAAACTCGATGACATGGCCCCCTACATACATGTTTCTTTGAAGTCTGAGATATAGACCTAAAAAAAAAACTTTTCCCTCACTTTTTTTGCGAGATGGGCATAAAAAGACAAACGCAGCCCTTTTTCCCCAAAAAATTTTTATTTTTTCTCAAAAACCCCCCTGTTGGATTCGGGGGGTCTAAAAGGGGGCGCTGCCTGAAACGTTCGTGTTTTTTGTTGAAGATGTTGGGCTGGAACTTGCACAGTCCGACTTGTAGTTCGACATAGTGAAAAGGTAGCTTATTTTTCCCAATCAAAGAACTTTTGTGAAAAAAACTTGGGATTTTTTTTTTGAGGTGTCGAGCGAGTCCTTCAGGCCTTTCCCCGGGGCAAAGGGGCTCATCCCAGGGGAGAGGGCGAAAAATTTGGGGGTTGGTAGGAGGAGGGGCGGGCTGGGGCGGGGTTTTCTCCAGGTACTAACTACAGCTATCAAAAAGGGGGCGCTACCACGAACACCCACTAAACCTCCATCACTTTTTTCCCAAAAGGTTTTTAAAAACCCCGGGGCCAAAAGGAGATCCACCCTTCCCCCCACTTTTTCCCCGCACTATCATATCTATCTACTGAGAAGAACTAATAAATAAACAAAAAAAAAAAAAGATTGGTTTTTCAAGAGCACAGTAATAAAAAAAAATTTAACCCCAAAAAAATCACGTAGATTTTGTGTGAAAATCAGTCCCCCCTCCTCACATGCCTGGACATTGGACGAGAAGGGGGTTTCTCACCCCCCCTCGACTGGTTGCCCCCGCCGCCATGCGCGCCTTCGCCCAATAAACGTTGGGGCCCCCCCCCCCTTTATTTTTTTCTTATCTTGGTGGCTATTTTTTTCCCCGGTTTCCGTAATATTGACTATGGGGTGAATAAAAATTAAATTAGCAAATTATTTTTTTTACTCATTTAATGAAGAGACTGGCATGCGCCCCCCCCGGGGTTTAAAGCCCCCGGGGAAAGGTATTCACCTTTATATTTAACGAACTTGCACTGAAAAAAACAAAACTTAATATTCATGAAATATTTACCATATATCCATTTTTCCTGTAAACGTCAGCCCCACGGGCTTTTCCCCGGGTTTAAAAAAAGCCGTAATTTCTTATAATTTCTCAGATTGAGACCAGGTATTTTCAGTCCGCGGGAAAATTCTTTTTAAAGGGCCCGATGTACTAGCTGAGAATGTGGGGGGCCCAAATTTACAATGAATAGGAGAGAAATCTTGGGGAAAAAATGCCCCCAAAAGTACACACGAAAAGGGGAAAAAAATACGGGGGCCCCCCTTTTAAAATATGATCTAAAATGACCCACAGTCACCGTACGGCATCAGGTTTATCTCTGACAGGTAGATGAATAATTTTTACCCCCCGGAAATGCGGATGTGTGTGTTTTTAAGAGTACTAAAGATTTTACCCGCGGAGATCATTTCTTAACTCAGACTTCCCAGCGATTCACGAGCTCCCTCTCCATTCTCGGCTGACGTAATAGTCTGCAGGGGTTAAAATGCCAGGCAAAAGGGGGAAAAAGGGGAGGTTAAGGGGGGCGCGCAGCCCGGGGGCCCCCCGGGAAAACCCATGGGACGTCCTGTGCAGGAGTTTCCCTCGGCCTCACCCGGGAACGAGTCCATTGTTTCAGATGCTATTCCGCATTTTCAAATCTTTTGAAGAAGGAATTGGGGTTTAAATCCCTTTTTAAGAAAGGGAATATTAGTTCAGGTAGAAAAGTATTATTATACCGCTTTGACTTTTAAAACAGCGATACTGTTACTCGTTTTATTGTGCCTCAATGCTTAAGTCAAACTAGGGCCTCAATGCTTAAGTCAAACTAGGGCCTAAACCCCCAAAAAAAACCTTTTTCAATCCCAAGTCAAACTAGGGCCTCAATGCTTAAGTAAAACTTTTTTAAAAACATGAGCTGTATGCCAAAAAAGTCACCCAAAAAATTCTCATTCGTAGAAAAGTGAACCATGCATGGGGAATAAACACCGGCCAAGAGTCCCCCGAGGGGGGGAGGGGACATTTCATTCCCCCCCGAGC
>NC_091567.1:16644551-16651216 GCF_042767895.1 Penaeus vannamei
TGTGTCACTTTTCCCGCTGATCCTTCCCGTTCTTTGCATCGTTAATGTGAAAAGAATGCACTGAAGGGAGGTTTTTTTTGGTGTACTGGGGATTTGCTTGTTTATTTTTTATTTGTTTATTAAATGATAATTTCTGAATACTGTTGTCCCCGTTAGCATCGTTTTATCAAAGGGGGTTGTTTTATTCCAAAAAGGGGAAAAAATATGATTTTAAGGGGGTTTATAAATTACAGCACGGAATGACTTTTAAAATTCACACTGCAATATTTTTTTTCCCAACCCCCCAGAGTTGTGAAATACATCAATATTTACTTCCACACTGATTAAAATGATTGTTTTCATTCACCAGGGACAAAAACTGTATACTGTCTTTGCCATAAAACATCTCGTGATTCGGGTTTTAAAAGGGTTTTTGTGCCTGATCATCATGAAAAATTTTAAAAAACAGTAAAAATACCGTCGTTAAGTTCTGCAATTCTCAAATCTGGAAAATTTTTAAAAAAACTCGATTTACCAGTCCACAAAAAAAAAAAAAAGAAATGGGCATCCTAAAACCCCCGAAATGAATTACTCCAGTCAGCTTTTTAAAGGTACATTTGCAGCCCCCTGAAAATTTTAAAAAAACGGCAAAGAAAAAAAGAGCCTCTGACCATGTAGCCATGTTTTTTTAAAAGATCCCCCCGGAAACGTAACTTCCCAAATCATTTTCTTCCCGGGCACTTTTTCCCCGACCCCAAATTTTACAGCAATCTTTTCCCCCGCCTTCTCGTGCCCGAAGGTTTTTTAAAAATCTCTTTGCAAAGTTTTGGGTTTTTTCTCGAAATGTCCCAAAAGGGGGCGAGCCTTATAAATAATTCATTTTGGTTTAAAAATTTTATTTCAAACCCCAAATCCAGACTGATGTGTGTGTATATATATATATGTGTGTGTGTGTGTGTGTGTTGTTTTTTGTTTTTTTATTATAATATATATATATATTTATATATATATATATATATATATATATATATATTATGTATGTATGTATATATATATATATATATATATATATATATATATATATATATATATATATATATATAAATGTATGTATGTATATATATATATATATATATATATATATATATATATATATTTTTTCTTTTCATTTCTAAATTCTCTCTCTCAGTTTTTTTTCCCCCTTGTCTTGTGTTATATTTTGTTCTGCACTGTACTTTGTAGAGCGGCTATCAAGTGCCCATCAAAAAAAAGGGGGCCCATACTGCTCTGTTGGTTGGGGTTTTTTTTTTAAAAAACATTTAAAAAACCCCGTTACCTTATTACCATAACCGGGGGGTTTTCTTAAGAATCAAGAATGTGAATAAGCGACATAGCCTAAATTTAAGAAAAACCCTTTTTAGTTGGAAGAAAAAAAAGATAAATTTCCTAGACTTGGGCTATAAAGATGTGTAAGCCTACACTGGTCTAAACACAGCATGTACAGTGTCTCATGTAAAAAGTATGATTTTTATTCGTTTGAACGTTTTTTTTTGGGTTTTTGTACCCCATCCCCCCCCTTACTTCTTTGGGCCCTTTAAAAATTTTAGACATTTGTTTTTTTTTATTCTACATAATCGATCTATCAGTTCTAAATAATGAATACCTAGTTTTGACCTCAGGTGTTCCGGGTTCAGAAATGTTCACACACTTACGTGTAAAAAAGCAGATTTGATGATTATAAAAAAAGCTTATACATGATTTTAGTCGTGGGGGTGGGGGGCACTCCAAGGGTTCAAGAAGTACCCCCTTGATAAAAACCCCAAATTTTAATTTTTTATCTATTACCATAATAAAGAAACAGGAAAAAAAACCATTAAAAAAAAAAGATTTATATAAATTTTTTGGTTATTCATTATTTTTAAAGTAAATATTTCAAGGAAGGGAATTTTTTTTTTAGGCTATATTCAAAAAAAAGGAGTCATGTTTTTGGGCCATATGATTGGTGTGAACATATTAGAAAATGAAAAAGGATATTTTCTTTTTTGATCAAATTTACTATAAATTCACCTCCTTTATCCTTAAATAAGCTATTTTTTGGGGGGCGAGGACACAGTAAAATCTATCTATCTATCTATTATCTAGAGAGAATTAAAGAAAAGTTTATTGAGACGAGAGGTTATATGTCAAAATGATGAAGAAAAAATTATTTTTACAACCCTTTTAATTGAATTAACGAGTGGATTCCAAAAGCTTTGAAGAAAAAAACAGTCATTCATTTTCCCAAAATTTTTTTGGGGGGGTAATAAATCTGCTCTCTCTTTTTCCCTGATGTATTGAAATTATAGAAATGTTTATCAAAAAATTTTTTGATGAACATTAGCTGTATGGTGATGAGAACATTGGGTTTTTCAGAAAAGTTGCTGACTATTTATATGAAGGTTTTGTATGCTCCCGGGGGGGTTTTTGGGGAAATTAAGTTTTGGGGTTTGGGGCCCCCCCGGGGGGGTTTTTGAGCTCAGTTCTATTCAGAAAAACATAAAATTTTCCCCGAGATGAAAAATGATGACGACGACGCAAGGGGTGATGTTGATGACGATGCTGATTATGATCATCATCTTTTGGGGGTGACCCCGGGGGGCGCAAGATCCACCCTTCGCTTCCACCTACGAACCCCCCATCAAACCCCCGGCAGGGACTCGGCCCTCTCTAGTTTTTCCCGGCAGGGGTCGATCGGGGCCCGACTTCCTCGGTCGTCCCAAAGGCCCCCCCCCCACCCGGGGGTTTTCTCAATGGGAAAGTTTTTGGGGGGGAAATCACCCCGAAAAGCGAGCCAGGTGGCCCTATAGCCTGAGTTGGCGATCCGGATTGTGCAGATAACAGGGTTTGGGTCTCCGGGGAACCGTTGGTTGAAAAAGGCCCCCAACGTCCCCTTTTTGGGCAAGGACCTATTAAAAAATTTTTGACGACCTCCAAGGCACAGGACAATGCCAGGTTTAGCCCGATAGAAAAAATGGCATTATCGGGGCCCTTAAAAACCCCAAAACTTGGTCCTTCTGCACGGGGACCGACATCTCCAAATACTCTTTTTTGAGAGAGTTCATGACCCCCCTTTCCAGGCCAATCCGTCTGCTGACTTCTGGTCTGACGCCCAGGGGTTATGAACTACACTACCAAGGTATGAAAAAGGGCTCTGTGACTCCAATGTCCTCCCCGCGCACGTACCGACTGAACGGGGTTTTCCTATCAAGCCCCCCAAAATTTCCGGGGCCTTTTGGGCTTGGCCCCGGGGCCTCTTTGACCCGGGGTTTTTCTTCATTGCTAAATGCACGAGACCGCCACAAAGGGTTTTCCCCAAAAACTCAGATAGAATGGCAACGTCATCAGAAAATCAAGGTCTGTAACCTTGATATTCCCCGTTCCCCCACAATGACTTTGAACAGTAGCTCGCCCGTTCCAGTCCATGCAAGTGTTAAAAGAGGTAAGGACACAGCCTTGCCTCCTCCTAAACCCAACAGGAAAAAAGCTCGGGGGGCCCCCACCACACTTTCAACTTTCAGTACCGTATAACTTGCAAAGGGCCCAATAATCCTTGTTGGCCCTTTCCCAGCCTCAGGATCCCCCCAAAGTGACCCCCGATGCCCGTATCGAACGCCTTTGAGGTCGATGTAGGCTGCAAGCAGCCCCCCCAAAAATTTTCCCGCGGGCTCTACAATGACTCGAAGCGCGAGGATACGGTTTTTGTGGACTTCCCCGGAGTGAACCCCGGGTTGCTCCAGTCTCTGGGGCCTAAAAGGGGGCTCTGATACGTCTCAGAAGGATGTGGGCGAGAACCGCCGGACACTGAGCAGTGTGAGCCTCGGTTTTTGCAGTCCCCCCGGTCCCCTTCCCCTTCCAGAGAGGGAGACCACACCCCCCAACAGGTCGGGGGGAACGGAAGGGGCTGCCGATGGAGGGACAGCAAACCCCGACCATAGGTTCACCCCACCCCTTTTTGTTCATTTGGTATCCCGCAGAAAAAGCTGCTTTACCCTCTTCAGCTTAAAAACGCCCCCCCTTCAGTTAGGGAGGGGGGGGCCTCCCCGGATAGGTGGATCTGGCAGGGATCTCCCCCTCCCCGCACCCCAAATTAATTTTGGGGGGTCAACCTGGTACAGCTGCTCAAAAAACTCACCCAACGTCCCCGCACCGCAACAGGATCTGAAACGATCTGACCCTTACTGAGCGAACTGCTGTCACCAAAAAAGGGGGGTTGGGGGTTCAGCTTTCTCAGGGCTTGGATCGGGAAAAGGGGCTTTTAAATAAAAAATGGCCTTCTACCTCCTCTGAAACTCCTAATAAATTTTTCCCCTTTTCCCTTTTAACAGGGACCGAGTTCTGCGCACATGAGAAGGGGAAAATTCCCCCCCCCTTGACGACCCCACGACATGCATCTGTGGCTTCCAGTGTCCCCCGGGAAAGGAATTCTGTACTGCCCCCTTTTCCCTCGTATCTTGATTTCATCAAGCGTTTCACCAAAAATATCCCCGAAGAACGGGGGCTGTCGGGCCGCCCGGAAACGATCAGAGATTGCCTCAAAAAACCCGCGAAAATTCCCCCCTGCCCAAATGAAACCCCCCTAGGGGATCTTTTTACCGCTGGGGGTTTTTGAAGTGGACTCGGAAGCCCAAAATCTATGGTCAGTACCACAGAACTCAGCACTCCGCCTCTCAATTTTGAAGGATCCTCCAACGGTTAACAAGATGTTGATCTCCTTCCGGACCCCATCACTGTACCATGTCCAGCGATGAGGGGCTGGGCGCTGGGCCAGGGCCAGAAATCCTCAATTTCTGGGACCCAAAAGTCCCGGAAAAGGAGGTATTCTCGCCCCCGGGGGCAGCTCCTGAACCATGGGGACCGACAGACATCTCATAGCCAGCTCGATCACAGCCAGATACCGCATTGAAGTCGCCCCCAAAAAAATATCTCTCGGGGGACATCTTCTAAAAGATGTAAGTTTGGCAGAACATTATGATTATGATGATGATTAAAAGATAGTAATAATAATAATAACAATGATTTATAATGACTCATCATTTTTTTTAAACATCAATTTTTTTTGTATTAAAATCATCTTCAAAATTTTTTAAATAAATAGATGCTGAATAACAAAATATTATTCAAAATAAAAATAAACGAAAAAAAATTAGGTCATGTTTGTAATTCATTTTTTAAAAAAGTATTCTGTAGTTAAAGTCAGACGGAGAAGGCGAAAGTGAAAAAAATATAAAATATTAAGAAAAATATTGTTGATTAAAATGTCTCTGGGGTTTAAACCCCCCCTTATGCTCCCGCTGTCAGGGGGGGAAATTCTTTTTGGCTTGAAGTCGCAGAAGCTGTGCGTATCATTCTTGGTTATTTAAAGGGCTCCACAGATAGATCAGATCAGCAGGGCGATTTACATTATTGAGAGGGGGGAACGGAAGGAAAATTCTCCGGCGTGTTGAACATCTGGCGTTTTTTTCAACAAGGATAGATGGGGTGGGTTTTTCATCAAGGGTAGCGGGTAACTTTTCACCCTCTCGGGGGCTGATTGTGGGCCCCCCGGGGGGAACATCATAGATGCAGATCAATTTTATGAATAACCTCGATGAGCAGGGTATTCCTGAAAAACAAAAGTGTAACACCATTTGGCATGTGGTTTTTTAGGAAAGCAAACAGGCATTGATCATCATCAGTCAGTTTAGTGAGAGTGGGGAGGTCAACATAAATGTCTGCAAAATAATGAGCATTCGTCTTTCGTCAGCACTATTTGAGTTATGCGAGACTCAAGATCATTATCAAGGCCCATCCCTTTGTAGATAAAAAAAGGGGGACTATCCATGATAGTAAGGGCCTTGTGTTTGCGCTCATTGCTGAGAAATGCCGGTTGATAGTTGGCAGGTTAGGAGGCCCGGTCGGGGTTTTTGTTTATTCCATCGCATGTCGGGACCACCTTTAATGAGGCTGTGGATGAATAGTTGGGGCGGCGACTGGGAAATGCGGGGGGGAAAATGAGGTACAAAGGCTCTTTTGAAAAAAGGAAACTTATTAAGTGTAGCTAAACCCCATAACGGGGCAGTATGTGGGGGACAGTAGCCCTTCACACATTATATACTGTATATGTTTGCTCAACAGATTTTATTTACAACACCTTAATGATAAATAAGAAAAAAAACGGTTGGAAGGAAAGGCTTTCAAAAAAAAATTACCTGGTACACTGTATAATACAACCACTGGTTTAAAAAAAGAAATGCAGAGTGCAATGATATCTCCGAGCATGTTTCATAATTGATAAATATATATATGATCAGTTGGGGTTTTTAAAATTGAAAAAAAAAAGGATTTCGCATTAAGAACATCATTGTACTTGGTTACTGTATACAAGCTGTGCAAGCAAATGAAGAGGGCGAGATCACATTTGATCCATCACCTTTTTTGGGGGTGACTTGACCTGGTTATAATACGTATGTACAGTGTGTTTTTATTTATATGGGGTAATGTGAGCTCGAAATTTTTTTGTGGTTACCTTTTTTCCGGGGGTTTTGAGCTGTCAATACCTTTTGGGGGAGGAATTTGATTTTTCTTTTTTTTAAAATAGTTATGTTTTTTTTAAACTAACTGTTACGTTTTGACTTGTGAGCCCGGGGGGAAACATTTTTAAATTAGGG
>NC_091567.1:16651716-16654216 GCF_042767895.1 Penaeus vannamei
CCCAGCCCCCCCAAATAGCCACCAGCCGCCGCGAACACAACGCCACTGTCTGGACCGCTAACAACAACGCACAACAACAAGCTTCTATGCATACGATACTACAAGACACCCGCACATGCAGTCACACACACACACACACACACAACACGCATAAAATATCTAGAACGTTCCCGAACAAGGATCCCATCTGTAAGCGAGCATCAATGAACACACTGAGGCTGTCTTCAGGTGAATGTCCTGCATCGGTGTCTGGGGAACACGCCGACCCGTCTTCGAGAAAGCACAGCCCAAGAACAACCAAAAAACAACCTGGAGAAAACAGGAAAATCGCCAGAAGAGGAGTACCCAGGCATCCAAAAACTACAGGGAGGTTTCAATCTAAAGTTTCTCATGTAATGAATAAGAAAATAAAACCGGCAGCGCAATCCGAACCGGCCTCCTTTGAACGAACACGCACCATCAAATACATAAAGAATCTTAATACAGTAAAAACACTGGTCACCCATGATGCAATCAGCCAAAGCGCCTTCAACAAAAACAATCTTATGCAAACAACAATTATCATCACATTACACATTTCGACACTTTCAAAACAATATAACTTCCATCCTCAGTTTGGCAGAAGAAAGCGTTCTCCTTGCAACCAGAAGTGCCAAAACAAGACCCAGCCTGACACCCGAAAACGCCAAAATACGATCACCTTCGACTGCTTTCAAGGGAACCATCCCCAGCTGGACACGCGGGTTCCTTTCCACGCGAACGACCTTCGTGTGAACAATCCTAAAACCGCCTACGCTTGAACACCCAAGAACACACTCCAGGTGAACATCCTAACCTTCAGTACATTTCCAGTCTGAACCTGAACATTTAAGCTGGACTTACCCTCAGTTTAACATTATATTTTCATTAAAGACAATAATCATTTATAAATTATGATTAGAAGCTAACCTAAATCCCTTCAACGATCATCGTGGTATTATTGCCTTTATCATCGTAATCACTCAACTGTCATTTTTAATTCTTGTCAATTTGATCATTATCGACATCAAATCCTCTGACATTATCAACGATTATAAATCTGATCATTATCAATATCATCAATCTAGGCTGTCATTATAAACCTTATGATAATCCCGTCCAATCTCCGTCTGTCTGTCATGAAATTACTATTTCCTCCTTTCTAGCTCAGCTTTTTCTGACCGTCTCTCCTTATGTTCTATATTTTTCCTTTTACTTTTCTCTCTTATATTCTCTTATGTCTCTCCTTGTCTCCTCTTATCTCTTAAACTCCCCCTTATCTAATCTATACCCCTCCTTTTCTCTCTTCCTCATTCTCTGCTTTTAACATTTCTTCTTGTCTCTCCTCTCTCATTTTCTTTCTGTCCTATCGTTAACTTTCCGCTCTCCCGCCCTCCTCTCTTTTCTACCCTTCTCTGATCTCCCCTTCTCCCATCTCATCTGTTTGTCTTGTTCTCCACTTCCTTTATTTCTTCTTTCTCTTTCTCCTTCCCTTCCATTCCCCTCCTCATTTCCTTCCCCCCCTTCCCCTCCCCATTCCCTTCCCCTCCCCATTCCCTTCCCCACCCCATTCCCTTCCATCTCCTCCCCCATTTCCTTCCCTTCCCTCCCCTACCACCCCTCCCCTCTGCCCCCCCCTTCTCCCCCGTTATCTCCCACCCTTCACGGCTATCGGGCGAGCGCAGCACCTGTCCCTCCCCGGCAGGATAATCCCCGCCCGCCGAGTCCGAGGCGATAGGGCGTGACAGGGCGAGCGAGGACGACCTTCTCTTACGTGGCGTCGGGAGGACAACACGGAGGACCGAAGGAGGAAGAAGGACGAGGAGGAGGAGGAGGAGGAGGGAGAGAATGAAGGAAAGGGAGAGGAGGAGGTGGGGGAGAGTAGGAGGAGGAGAAAGAAGAGGAAGAGGGAGAGAAGGAAGAAGAGGAGGAGGAAAAGGAAGGAAGAGAAGGAGGAGGAGGGACATGAGATGGTGAAGAAAAAAGAAGAAGACTAGGAGGAACAATACCAGACTTAAGAACAAAAACAAGAAGAATAACAGAAAGAAAAACAACTACAACACCAAAGAAGAGGAGGAGGAACAAGATTAAGAAAGAGAAGAAAAAAAATAAAAAACAAGGAGATGAACAAAAAAAAACAAGAAACAAAAACAAGCACACGAAAGAGAAGAAGAAGAGGGCGTTTCAGCGTCGAGTATAATGCATTTTAATATCCTTAATATGAGTGGAAATATCGGCGGTCTGTCGTGACGTCACAAACAGAACCGAGGGCGCGGGCGGACAGCGGGCGGCGGGCGAGCAGGCTGGCCGCAGCGGAGCGTCAAAGTGCGGCCAGCGGTCATTACTCCGCGCGCCGCCACCTCCTCGCTCGCCTCCGCCGCCACGGCCGCCGCTACCACCGCCGTCTACCTTCGCAGTCGTCTACCTCTCGCCATCATCTACCCCTAAAATCGTCTCCCGTTAACCATCTTCCATCGCTCCC
>NC_091567.1:16656716-16661716 GCF_042767895.1 Penaeus vannamei
GTCGCTTGCCTTTCTCACTTCTCACTACCTCGCTTTGGGGAATGAGCTATGAACTACCAGTGGCCTATTCACCTTAGGGTGTGATTTACTGCCGTAATAAGTTTTAACAAAATATCTTCTAACTCCATCGCTACTACTACTAATCTATACTACTAATAATAAACATTAAGAACAGCAACAATACTATGAACATGAATAATAATATACAAATAAACAGACGAACAACTAAACTCAATACACATCGAAGGTTAACGCTAAACTATAGAGCTAAGCTGAAAGAGTGAGACATGAGTGCCACTCATACCTTCTGCCTGTGCTTTCAGGAGCAGATAGGAGAGCCAGGCCTACTGTCATAATGGAAAGGCAAAGAGGGAAATAAGGCAAAATAGATTGGGAAGAGGACGGCGATGAAAAGGAAGAGTATGAGGAGAAGAAGGAAGAAGAGGAGGAGGAGAAGAAGAAGAAGAGGAGAGATTGGAGGAGAGGAGAGGAGATGAGAGGGCGAGAGGAGGAGCGGAGGAGGAGAGGCGGAGGAGGAGGGGGAGGAAGAAGAAGAAGAAACTAGAAAATGAAGAAAGGCGAAGAAAGAAATGAGAAGGAAAATTTCAATTCAATTATGCCAAATCCACAAATAATAGAAAATATTTTTTTAAATAAAAAAAGTAGGAAAATACATTAGGAGGAAGAAAAGCGTGTATAAAAAGGAAAAATAAACCACGCAAGGAGGTTAAAAATAAGTGAACAACCAGCTAATGGTGTTACTGATAATGAAAAAAACTAAGATCCCTAATAATAATAATGATCATAAAATCACAATAGGGAGAATGTATAACTAATGCAAAGGGAGTAAAGGGACATGGAATGCGCTTATAAAAACATGGAAGCAAAAGGAGGAACTAAAGAATGAAGGCAGAAAAGGGCGTCTGTAGGATGCGAGGTGAGCGGAGATGGGGAAGGAGAGAGAAAAGGTAGAAAGAGGACATGGGATAAGAGGAGAAGAGGGAGAAAGAAAAAGAGAAAGCGGCGAGGGAGAGGAGAGAAGAGACAGGAGACCGGGGAAAAGAGAGAGGAGAGGGGAGAAAGGTAGAGAGGGGAAGAGAAAGGGAGAGATCGAGGAGAGGGAAGAGAGGAGAGAGGGGAGGGGAGAAAGGAAGAGAGAGAGAGCAGATGAGAGGGGAGAAAGATAGAGAGCAAGGAGAGGGGAGAGAGGAGAGGAGAAAGGGAGAGATCGAGGAGAAGGAAGAGAGGAGAGAGGGGGAGGGGAATAGGGGATAGGGGTGCTCACAAGGACACCCGCCTCGGCTCACCTTTCACCCTCGTCACCAGCAGAGCCTAGAGCCCCCGCCCCCCTCCCCCCCACCAGGCCCGCGTACGTGTGGCAGCGGTCGCGGGGAAGGCGATGGAGGTCGAGATGAAGGTCGAGATTGAGGTAGATGGAGGCTACGCGGCGGTTTTCGGAGGCGAGGGGTCGATTCATAACCTTTTACTATTGTCTATAAAGCCCCTGACATCGGTGTGAATCCTTCTGCTCACACGCTGTAGGATGTCACGAGTGGGGTGAGTGAGTGAGTGAGTGGTGAGTGTGCGTGAAAGTCCATATGAGTCGAGGTGGGTTCATGTGCGTCTACATGTATGCGTATGTGTATAAACAGCTGAGTACCAACTCTCGTAAATGACAAAAATCCTCCTTCACAACCCCAAAAAACGAACAAACAGCAATACGAACTTCGCAACCCTCTTGCGCAAACAAGAACAAAAGAACCACAGAGAAAAAAAAACGCAAATTCAAATCACCAAACCCGTGATGTCCCAATCCACGATCTCTTCCCAGCGCTAATTCTCGCGAGTTCTCTTTTATAGTCACGAGATCTACACTCTCTCCCGTGCAGCTGCGAGGACTACATTTACGACACTACGCTCTGGCAACCACTTCATTTACTGCACACGAGACATGCTATTATGCTATGCTTACTGCATCAACTTGATACAATTATACTTCTCCACTAACTAGAATTAGTCCAATGTATAAACTACACTACACTTACTACAATCTAACACACGCTACATACCCTCCATTCACCTAGGACGTCCAGTACAGCCACCAACCATAGTCAACACACGAACTGCACTTCCAGCCCCTCCTCCACCCACGACTCCTCTCGCCCCACCTGTCCCCGCAGACGTCAACACCGCCTGCGAGGAGCGTGGCTGATCCTCGCTGACACAACCGACACAAGAGACCAGTCGCCGGCGCCCTTTTTTGTGCTAACGGCTCCTCGACTTTATTCAATCTTGATGCCCGGAACACTGTCCAAGGGCTCAGGACGTCGGCCATGAACCGCCTCGGACAACATGCCCATTAGAGGGATCAGGAGGGGAGGGGGGTTGTAGGAGGAGGGAGGAGGAGAAGGGAGCGAGGAGGTGAAGGCAGGTAGGGAGGAAGGATAGAAGGCAGATAGGGAAAATGGGAGGAAAGAAGGAAGAAAGGAAAGGGAAAGGAAGGAAAGAACAGAAAAAGGAAGGGAAGGGTTAAGAAAGAAAGTGAAGTAAAGGGTATAGAAAGGAAAGGCAAAGGGACAAGAAAGGAAAGAACAGAAAAAAGAAGGGAAGGGTTAAGAAAGAAAGTGAAGTAAAGGGCATAGAAAGGAAACCCAAAGGGACAAGAAAGGAAAGAACAGAAAAAGGAAGGGAAGGGTTAAGAAAGAAAGTGAAGTAAAGGGGATAGAAAGGAAAGCCAAAGGGACAAGAAAGGAAAGAAAAAACAAGAGGAAAAATAAAAGGAAATATAAAGTAGAAGGAAAGATGAGTAAGGAGAAAAGGAAAGAGAAGAGAGGAGGAAAAAATGACGAGTGGAGAAGAGGGGGGAGGAGTGTGTAAGGGGGAAATCAACAAACTTAAGTGGTCCCGGGTGTATCGCAGCTCATTAAGTGGCAGATCACTCTGTCCTCAAAGTACAAGGCTGAAGAGGGGTATGATATGGTGGAGGAGATTGAAAGATGAAGAGGAGAAGCAGGAGGGGGAGGACGAGGAGGAAGAGGAGATTGGGGAAGGAGGGATGGAGGGAGGGAGGGAGGAAGAAAGGGAGAAAGGGAGAGAAGGAAAGAGAGAGAAAGAGAGAGAGATTCACAGAAAAAAAGAAAATTATCTCAAAAAAGAGAAAAGAGAATATGTAACTAAAAAAGAAAAATAGGCCCAGAAAGAGAGAGTGAAAGAGCCATCCGAAGCCTGGCACTCTCCCCAAAGGTCACGGAATCGGCGACCCAGCAGCATCCGCCTCCCCCATACATCACGCGCGCACCCCCCCCTCCCCACTCCCCCTCCACATCTCTAATACCCTCCTTGGCCTTAGGCTTCGGCGTCGGGATGCCAGAAGCCACCAAGAAGCCACTACGAAATGAGCATGGCCCTGGGAAGCCTGAAAGCCACTGCGAAATCACCAAGCCTCTGAAAAGCCTCGAAACCACTAGGCCAGAAATCCACTGAGAATCCAAAGAGCCATTACGCAGTCAGAAAATCATCAAGAAGCCAGCAAGCCACTAGGGAACCAAGGAGCCACTACAAAATTACCAAACATCCAAGATATCAGGAAACCAGTTCGAAATCAGCAAGCCGCTAAGAAGAAAGAAAGAAGACGTAACGGAGTCACCAGTCCAGAAAGCCACTAAAAAGCCAAGAAGCTATTGCGAAATCAGCAAACCATCAAGACACGAAATCAGTAAACCAATAAGAAAAAAACTAAGGAACAACAATGCTGCCCTTTCTCCCTCAAGAAGCCAGAAAGCCACTCAGGAGCCAATAAGCCACGACGAAATCAGCAGGCCCCCAAGAAGCCAGGAAGCCGCACTCCCTGATGCACGGCTCGGCCCAGATAAGCGCAGATCGCGGCCATAAAACCCCGAACGCGAGGGAGAGAATGTTAAGTAGGAACACGTTAGCAGGGATCAACAATACACAAACACGTGCGTGAGAAGATAAAACGCAGCCACGTGAGGCCTCGGGTCACACGACGTGCCACGGAGAGGTCGCGGATTCTGCATTTCCTTTCGTGCTCTTTCATTTCACAGAAGAGCGCCAGCATCAGCCTCTCACGGAGGTCATAGTCATCCGCTTCAGCATCTCACGGAGGTCATCACCGTCATCAGCAGCAGCATATTACGGAGGTCAGAGTCATCAGCATCTCAAGGAGGTTAGAGTGGAAGTGAGAGAGGCAGAGGCACGGCGGGCGTGACACACTCCCCGCTCGGTGGATGAATCACGTGGGCGCTTCAGGAAGAATAGCAAGGCAAGGAACTAAAAATGAAGGAGGTGTGTGTGGGTAAGGAGGGGAAGGAGGAGGAAAGAAAGTGGAAGAAGAAAAAGAGAGAGAAAAGAGGAAAGAGGAGGTGGGGAAGTATGAGGTAGGAGTGAAGAGGAGGAGAGGGAGGAGGGAGAATAAGTGGAAAGAGGAGGAGGAGGAAAGGGGGGGGGGGAGAGCGGGGGCGAGAGCGCATCCATATTTGAGCGGCGTTTGTCTCTGCCTCGGCGGTGATTTGCCCTAGCTTAAGCGTGGCGCAACAAAAGCATAATTGAAGTCTGACTCAAAAATTCTCACTACCGCAACAGACACAACTGCTCAACGCCGTGAATGCTGCAACTCTGATTCTTAAAGAAGGGCTGCGTAAGGGCGAGGACGCCGTGGCGGGCGCCCCACATGACCTGTGCTCGCCCCTCCGCGCTGTTCAACCAAAATAAATGGGACAGTTTCCGTCCTACGGCAGGTATCTAGGCCCGGTGCCCGCCCCTCCGACGCCCCTTCCCATGCCCCCTTCTCCATACCCCATGCCCATTGCCCCTGCCCATACCCATTCCCTTTTGCCCTTGCGCTTCCCCTCTGCGAGCGGCTCCCCTCACTCGCCATCCTCTCCTCGGGTTCTTTCCTACTCCTCACACGCCGCTTCGGGCTATCGCACTCTTCAGCTGCTTCTTTCTTTCGCGTCTGTCAGTCTGTTAGCCCGTCTGTA
>NC_091567.1:16674216-16676716 GCF_042767895.1 Penaeus vannamei
TGCTCGATCTGACACCTCACGTACTCGGTCTGGCACTCCTCCGGCCCAATCTGACACCACTCGCGCTGTTAAACACTACTCATACTCGATCTGAAAATACTCGTACTCGATATGACACCAGCTGAACCCTACCGTTTGAAGGGATGTGTCAACTCAAGGTATCTAACACTACATCTGATCTGGCACTCAATGTGCTTGGCCAATATCTGCTAGCACACGAGATTTGGCACTGATTGCCCACACACAGAATATGCCACCGCAAGATGTCTGCCTCTAATCATGCTCTCCCATCACATGAGATCTGCCACCAGACGTTCTCTGATACCACACAAGCTCTTCCATCTAACATGTCCCATTCCTTAAAATCTGCCACCATCCCGGTCCTCCCACCGCGCGAGCTCTGCCATCAGTCATGCCCTGCTAGTACAAGAGATTTGCCATCAATCACAGCTTGTCAAGGCACAAGACCAGCAGCAGCAGCGCCTGATCTGACACCAGCTGAGCCCGGCAGCGCCTTGACCTGACGGGCCTAATCTGACGAGTGGCACCTGGGCACGTGACTCCGCCCGCGCCTCCGCCACCCGACGGAGCCGCATTACGCTCCCGCTCCTCATGGCCAGACCGTCATCTCCCATTCTGCTACGTCTGCCAACAGCCGTAAAGTGCTGCTGCCACCATCGCCTCTGCCAACAGGGCCGGCGGCGCGGCGGTCTCGTGATGAAATAAAACGAGCAATTTCCACTACGACAACTTTCACCAACACCCCCTCCTTACTGCCGTCACATACGCACTGACATTTCAACTTGCGTACATTTATCGCCCATTTGCATATCCAATTACCCAAAACAAGCATTTGTTAATATGACTCGCTGCTGCCGACATGCTAGCCCAAAGTTCACTGCCATGAGATAAAATAAAGAGAAGCGCCGTTACTCCATGCATGCGCCGTGCGGTACAAAACAAACACGAAAGAAACACAAATTTTAAACATCAATGATTACAGTAACTCTGGATATTTAATTACTAGTACATCCACACATGCGTACAATTTACTCGTAAGCTCACGTACCACATCCCACTCATTACCACCAAGTATTTAAAGAACTTTCTCATCCCTCCGCACAGAAAACGTATTCTATTCCTCCAAATAGTGCTCTCCTCGAGGCAAAACGCACATACAGGTCAGAACATACACTCTTGTGCGCAGGGCGGGCACGGGGGCCTTGACTCGCCATGTGTGTGGCAACAGGAGGCAATAACTTTCGATGATTGATAACATAACATCCCCATCCATTCTGTGCAATGATGAACACAGCCCCATGTGCCGCGGATCCCCGCTCTGCCCCGGGGTTGCTCGAGGGCGAGGCCACTGCGCACTTCCGGGGGAGTCCACTCTCACTCGTGCGGTTACTGACACCCCCTCGCCACCACCTCTTCCCCTCCCCCCTCACCCCTGCCTGCCACCCACGCATCACAGAGGGAAAGTTTGGGAGTGATGATGATCCCGCCTTCTTGGGCCCGCTCTCCCGACACACACACACATGCACACGAACACCAACACGCACACGAGCTTAGAAACCAACGTCAGCACGCAGTCTCGGCCACGAACACGGACACGCACGCACTCATACTAGCAATATATATATACACATAGGACTACACCTTTACACACACACACACATACGCACACACACACACACACACACACACACACACACACACACACACACACACACACACACACACACACACACACACACACACACACGCACGCACGCAGTCACCCCTAACAACGTGCAAGCAGTTCCACCTTGGTATCATCATTCCGCGAATCCTGCTCCATGCTGCACACCCGTGAACACCTCAAACAAACGACGTTAACTTTTGACGTAACGTCAAAGCGAGCGTGACGCGTTAATGCACAATCACACAGCAGGTTCAAATGGAGATTCACATTAAGAGACGTGATACATGGCCAGAACACAAGGTAGATATAATAGAATAGTGCTAGGCTGAAAACCTCACAAAAAGTAATCTCACAAACAAAACAAAACAAAAATAAAAGGCATGGCAGTCATAAAAACAAGTTAAACGCAAATAACACGTGGTTTCAGACACACGACATCATCATAAAACGCAATAAAGTTAATAAACGTAAACAAAGACACGGTGACATACTGCACTAGCAAGACAACGCGACACTAATGCCACACAAACAGACAACTCCGGCCAATATCTTCAAGACGTAACGAATTACCGCAGGCATAATACACAAACAAACAAACCATCGGCTGTCATGTTTAAGTGAGCCCTAGACAGACAGACAAACAAACAAGCAGACACAAAGAAGCAGCAGCGGAACACAGATGCGTCATGCTAACACATGCGTGACAGGTGTGCAGCACTCGCTCGTGCACAAGTAAGTGCCCTTGCGGTGGGATTTCATTGGGATTTAGCACACGTGGAACGACGCTGTGTGTTCTGCGCCGTATGATACAAA
>NC_091567.1:16684216-16686716 GCF_042767895.1 Penaeus vannamei
ATGTACTTTCTATGATAGTTACACTACGGATTAGAAAAATGAGGGACTATAGACGTCTCAAGCTTACGGTGAAAAACACAGTAAATATTAATCAAATATATTATAAAAGTTATTTCCATCTTTGATTTGTACCAATTTTGAAAACATACAAAATTAACTATAACCAAATAAAAAGCATCAATATATGATGTAATTCCATGTCAATAAATGAATATAATAAATTAACCATAGCGTTATTTGAGGACAGGAGGTAAGGTACGCCCATAATATCCTAAACGATAGCATTTTCAGACAAACGGATAACTTTCCGGTAACGTTACGCTAACAGGAACTTGACGCAACTCATCTTCCGGAAAAAAATCCGGAGACCAACAAAGGCAGTGAAATTGATTATCAAGGGGTTTTCATCAACGACAGAAGATATGTGATGTTTTGTTATATACTAGGTAGCAGTAATATACTAGGCAGTCTCAGGTGTGACGAACATATAACAGTTGACGTAACAGTGAGAGACTGTAACGGGTGGTGTGAGTTGTCGAACTGGTAACTAAAAGGTACTGCGATAGCGTGACAGGCGGTGCGATAACCAGTGACATACGATTGGAAGGGCTCTGGCGGGTGGTATGGTGTACAGTGACAAAGGACACCGTGACCCATGACAGGTATTTTGATCGACAGTGACAAACAGAAACACTTAATCCGACGAATTCAGTAACGCCTTCGGAAACGGACAGTGACAGGAACCGCCACGAGTTACGGCCAAGCAAGCGTAACATTCCGTAGCGGCACATTACGAAAACGGTCTTGACTCCACATATTTCACCGAACCCCGAAATATTCCCTGATTTTTGTCTGCATTTCCCATCGAACGTCATTCTGTACCTGCCTGACCTCCCTCCCTCACCCGCTCGGCCTGCCTCCTTCCCCTGGCCTCACTCCCCTGACAGGTGAACAGGTGCAGCAGACGCCCACCCAGCGCACAGCGAAAGCCCGAGCTAGTGTCCAGTTCACCTTCGCATGGCTTCCCTCAGGAGCAGGCGAGGAGGCGAGGAGGCGAGGGGCTCCATTCTCGGAACGTCTCCCCCTCCTCCTCCTCCTCAAGCTCTCGCACACTAAAACTTACTCAATCCTTCCCTCCCTCTGGACTTCAAAATAGCTGGTGTTGTGTTACTCCATTCCTTCTCCGTCTGAGCACTCCGCCTTTTTCGTTTCTTCATATTCCTGCACCGCTTCCTCTTCCTATTTCCTCATTTTTTTTCTGCTGCTCCGCTTCATCCTCTTTTTATTATTTCTTTTTCTCCTCCTCCTCCATCTTTCCTCTAGTTCCACCACCATCTTCTCTTCCTCCTCCTCCTCCTCCTCCTCTTCCTTCGCATTCCCCGGCCGACCCTCGACGACCCTCTCCTCCCACTGCCGCACCTGCCGCTTCAACCTGTGCTCGGCCCCTTCCCTCGCCTCCCTGCCCGTCGTTTCCACGTAAAAATGATTCATTTCCTCAAAGTTCATTTCCCTACCTTGGTCTGATAGTCTTCCTACCCTTTCAGCGTTATATTTCCCCTTTTCTTTGATGTCTGCCTCTCCTTCCTAAATGCTAATGGATCACGGAATAAAACAATTATATAATTTTATTCTGTTATATAAGCTTAAATATAATCTTATTCGAGGAATTACTCGATGACATAGGCCTACATACATGTTTCGGTATTGAAGTCTGAGATATAGACCTACAAATAAAACATTTCGCTCACTTGTTTTGCGAGATGGGCATAGAAAGACATTTAACGCAGACCTATTCCAGAAAATATACTACTTTTTCTCGAACTTACTCTGTTGGATTCGAGGGCCTCTGCAGAGTGTTCCTCGCGCTGCCTGAAACAGTTCGTGCATTTGCTCTTGTTGAAGATGTTGGGCTGGAACTTGCGACAGTCCGACTTGTAGTTCGACATAGTGTAGCGTAGCTTGCGATCTTTCCAATCAAAGAACTTTTGTGAGAAAACTTGCGGTATCTTTTTGTTGAGGTGTCGAGCGAGTCCTTCAGGCCTTTTCACCGGGACGAAGGACTCATCCCAGGTGAGAGGGCGAAGAACTGGGTAGGTTGGTAGGTAGGAGGGGCGGGCTGGGGCAGGTTTGGCTCTCCACAGGTACTAACTACAGCTATCACAGCCCGCGGCGCTACCACGAACACCCACTAAACCTCCATCACTTTATTCCAAGGTTTTAAACACCCGGACACAAGGCAGATCCACCTTCGCACTCTTGCACTCTTTCCAGCACTATCATATCTATCTACTGAGAGAGAACTAATAAATAAACAAACAAAAACAAAGATTGGATTTTTCAAGAGCACAGTAATAAAAAAGAATTTAACACAACAAAATCACGTAGATTTTGTGTGAAAACTCAGTCCTCCCTCCTCACATGCCTGGACACTTGTGACGAGAAGAGGTTGCTCAGCCTCCCCGTCGACTGCGTTGCCACACGCCGCCATGCGCGCCGTCTC
>NC_091567.1:16694216-16704216 GCF_042767895.1 Penaeus vannamei
TTTCCCAGCCATGTCTCGTGTCTGAAGTTTCGAAACATCTCATTTGCGAAATGTCTTGGTTGATTCTCGAAATAAGTCCAAGGATTCGAGCCGTGCTATGAAATAATTGCAGTTATGCCGTATGTGTATTTCAAACCTCAAGTCCCTAGACTGATGTGTGTGTATATATATATATGTGTGTGTGTGTGTGTGTGTCTGTGTGTGTTTATGTATATTATATATATATATATATATATATATATATATATATATATATATATATATATATATATATGTATGTATGTATATATATATATATATATATATATATATATATATATATATATATATATATATATATAAATGTATGTATGTATATATATATATATATATATATATATATATATATATATACATATTCATTTCATTTCTAAATCTCTCTCTCTCAGATTACTTCCCTTGTCTTGTGTTATATTTTGTTCTGCACTGTACTTTGTAGAGCGGCTATCAAGTGCCATCAGATGAAGTGGTCGCATACTGCTCTGTTGGTTGGGGTGATGTTTTTTTCTAATTTGTTAAACAGTTATTAAAACTAAAACCCGTTACCTTATTACCATAAGCCGAGAGAGTTTATCTTAAGAATCAAGAAGGTGAATAAGCGACATAGCCTAAATTTAAGAAAAACCCTTTAGTTGGAAGATATAAAAAAGATAAATTTCCTAGACTTGGGCTATAAAGATGTGATAAGCCTACACTGGTCTAAACACAGCATGTACAGTGTCTCATGTAAAAAGTATGATCCTGTTATTCGCTGAACGTTGTATTTCTTAGGATCTTGTACTCCATCCTCCCCCCTTACTTCATTGGCCTTCTAAGATTTTAGACATTTGATTTCTTTTATTCTACATAATCGATCTATCAGTTCTAAATAATGAATACCTAGCTTGACCTCAGGTGTTCCTCGGCTTCTGGAAATGTTCACACACTTACGTGTAACAAAGCAGATTTGATGATTATATATAAAAGCTTATACATGATTTTAGTCGTGGGGGTGTGAGGTAGCACTCCAAGGGTTGCAAGAAGTATCCACCTTGATGACAACCAATTTAATCTATCTATTACTCATAATCAAGAAACAGGGAGAAAAGATCCATTGAATTGAAAAAAGCATTTATATAAATGTTTCAAAGTTAGTTCATTGATTTTTACATGTAAATATTTCAAGGAAGGGAATATTTTTTGTAGGCTATATTCAAGTAAAGTGAGTCATGTTTCTTGTCCATATGATTGGTGTGAACATATTAGAAAATGAAAAAGGATATTTTCTTTTGTTGATCAAATTTACTATAAATTCACCTCCTTTATCCTTAAATAAGCTATATATTTAAAGGGGTGCGAGGACACAGTAAAATCTATCTATCTATCTATCTATCTAGAGAGAGATTAAGCTTAGAAAAGTTTATTGAGACGAGAGGTTATATGTCAAAATGATGAAGAAACATTATTCTCACACCATTTTAATTGAGATTAACGAGTGGATTACCAAAAGCTTTGAAGAAAAAAGCAGTCATTCATATTCCGAAGTTATGTGGGGATAATAAATCTGCATCTCTCATTTCCGTGATGTATTGAAATTATAGAAATGTTTATCTAAAGATACTTTTTGATGAACATTAGCTGTATGGTGATGAGAACATTAGGTGTATCAGAAAAGTTGCTGACTATCTATGCTGATAGAAGAGTTTATGTATGCTACCAGGGTGGTTTGTCAGAGGAAGTAGGCCTAAGTCTTGAGTTGGGTACCCCTCAGGGAGGTGTTTTGAGCTCAGTTCTATTCAGTAAACTAATCATGAATGTCCTCAGAGATGATAATAATGATGACGACGACGACGACGATGATGATGTTGATGACGATGCTGATTATGATCATCATCATCATCATGGGGGCTGACGCCGACGGGGGCGCATAGCCGCATCCACCCTTCGCTTCCACCTACGAGGATCCCTCATGGCTAGACGCCAGGCAGGGACTCGGCCCATCTCTAGTTCTTCACGGCAGGTTTGGTCGATCTGCCCAAGCCATGACTTCCTCGGTCGTCCCAAAGGCCTCCTCCACCCAGGGTTGTCTCGAATAGAGACGACCTGATGGGCAGGATCATCCTGAGGAAAGCGAGCCAGGTGGCCGTATAGCCTGAGTTGGCGATCACGGATTGTGCAGATAACAGGGCTTGTGCCAGTCTCACGGTGCAACCGTTGGTTGGACACATGGTCCCGCCAACAGTACCCCATGATCTGGCGCAAGGACCTATTGCAAAAGGCTTCAAGACGAGCCTCCAAGGCACAGGACAATGTCCAGGTTTCGCTACCGTATAGCAAAACTGGCATTATCAGGGCCTTGAAAACCCGAAGCTTGGTCCTTCTGCACAGGTACCGACATCTCCAAATACTCTTGTTGAGAGAGTTCATGACCCCTGCTGCCAGGCCAATCCGTCTGCTGACTTCATGGTCTGACAGCCCAGAGTTATGAACTACACTACCAAGGTATGTAAAGGTCTCTGTGACTCCAATGTCCTCGCCGCAAGCACGTACCGACTGAACAGGTTCTCCTATCAAGTCCCCAAATTCCTGGACCTTGGTCTTGGTCCAGGAGACCTCTAGACCCAGGGGCTTTGCTTCATTGCTAAATGCATCGAGAGCCGCCACTAAGGTTTCCAAAGACTCAGATAGAATGGCAACGTCATCAGCAAAGTCAAGGTCTGTAACCTTGATATTGCCCAGCGTTGCCCCACAATGACTTTGAACAGTAGCTCTGCCCAGTATCCAGTCCATGCAAGTGTTGAAAAGAGTTGGTGCAAGGACACAGCCTTGCCTCACTCCTGAACTAACAGGAAAGAAGCTCGACAGGCCCCCACCACACTTTACAGCACTTTCAGTACCAGTATACAGGCTTGCTATTAGTCCAATAATCCTTGTTGGTATTCCTCTCAGCCTCAGGATCTCCCAAAGTGACTCCCGATGCACCGTATCGAACGCCTTCTTGAGGTCGATGTAGGCTGCAAGCAGCCCACGCCCGAATTCACGACGGCGCTCTACAATGACTCGAAGCGCGAGGATACGGTCTATTGTGGACTTACCAGGAGTGAATCCGGATTGCTCCAGTCTCTGGTGCCTCAGTAGATGGTCTCTGATACGTCTCAGAAGGATGTGGGCGAGAACCTTGCCCGGTACACTGAGCAGTGTGATGCCTCGGTGATTGCTGCAGTCCCACCGGTCCCCTTCCCCTTCCAGAGAGGGATGACCACACCCCTCAACAGGTCAGGAGGAACGGAACCGGACTGCCAGATGGCAGCCAGGACAGCATGTAACCCCCGAGCCATAGGTTCACCACCAGCCTTTAACAGTTCAGCTGGTATGCCGCAGATACCAGCTGCTTTACCACTCTTCAGCTTGGAAATCGCCCCCCTAACTTCAGTTAGGGAGGGAGGGTCCTCACTGATAGGTGGATCTGGCAGCGGGATCTCGACACTACCCGCATCCAAGTTAACTGTTGGTGGGTCAACCTGGTACAGCTGCTCAAAATACTCAGCCCAACGTCCCCGCACCGCAACAGGATCTGAAACGATCTGACCACTTACTGAGCGAACTGCTGTCACCTGTGAAGAGGGCTTGGAGTTCAGCTTTCTCAGGGCTTGGTATGCAGGACGAAGGTCATTTACTAAGAAATGGCCTTCTACCTCCTCTGCAAGACTCCTAATAAACTGTTCCTTGTCCCTTCTTAACAGGGACCGAGTTCTGCGCACATGAGAACGGTGCAATTCCCGATCCCCTGTCAGACGAGCCGCACGACATGCATCTGTGGCTTCCAGTGTCTCCCGCGAGATGGAATTCTGTACTGCTCTCGGGCGTACACCAATCGTATCTTGAGCTGCATCAAGCGTTTCACGCTTAAAGGTATCCCACAGAAGAACAGGGTCTGTCAGACTGCCAAGCACTGCGAAACGATCAGAGATTGCCTCAGCAAACCCGCGGGCACACTCCCCCTCCCTCAGCCTGTCCAAATGAAACACCCTAGGGTGATCATTTGACCGCTGGGGGGTTTTGAAGTGGACTCGGAGGGTAGCCACAACCAATCTATGGTCAGTACCACAGAACTCAGCACTCCTGTACACTCTGCAATTTTGAAGGATCCTCCAACGAGTGCTAACAAGTATGTGGTCGATCTCCTTGGCTGCGTTACCCGCATCACTGTACCATGTCCAGCGATGAGGGTCTGGGCGCTGGTACCAGGAGCCAGAAATCCTCAATTTCTGGGACCTAGCAAAGTCCCGGAAAAGGAGGCTATTCTCGCTACCGGCATCAGCTCCTGAACCATGGGGACCGACAGACATCTCATAGCCAGCTCGATCACAGCCAGATACCGCATTGAAGTCGCCCAGAACAATGCGAATATCTCGTCGGGGACATCTGTCTGCCACAGATGTAAGTTTGGCGTAGAACATTATGATTATGATGATGATGATAATGATAGTAATAATAATAATAACAATGATTTATAATGACTCATCATTTTCTTTAAACATCAATTTTACCTGTATTACATAATCATCTTCATATTATGTAAATAAATAGATGCTGAATAACAAAATATTATTCAAAGTAGAATAGTAAACGAAAAGAAACTTAGGTCATGTTTGTAATTCATTTTAAAGATGTATTCTGTAGTTAAAGTCAGACGGAGAAGGCGAAAGTGAAAGAAATATAAAATATTAAGAAAAATATTGTTGATTGAGAGATGTCTCTAGTTAAGCCCCCTGGTTATGCTCCTGCTGTCAGGGGAAGTTCTTTAGGCTTGAAGCCTCGCAGAAGCTGTGCGTATCATTCTTGGTTATTTAAAGGGCTCCACAGAGTGAGATCAGATCAGCAGAGGCGATTTACATTATTGAGAGGGGGCAACGGAAGGAAGTTCTCCGGCGTGTTGAACATCTGGCGTATTTTACAAGCAAGGATAGATAGGATAGTATTGCACATCATGGCATAGCGGGTAACTGTCACCCTCATCAGGATTCTGATTGTGAAGCGCCACCGGGGCGAACATCATAGATGCAGATCTAATTTGTATGAATAAGCCTCTGTATGAGCAGGGTATTCCTGTAAATTCAAAAGTGTAACACCATTTGGCATGTGGATTTTGATGGCATCGCAGAACAGGCATTGATCATCATCAGTCAGTTTAGTGAGAGTGGGGAGGTCAACATAAATGTCTGCAAAATAATGAGCATTCGTCTTTCGTCAGCACTATTTGAGTTATGCGAGACAAATCAAGATCATTATCAGAGGCCCATCCTTCTTTGTAGATAAAAAGGGAGCACTGACTCCATGATAGTAAGGGCCTTGTGTTTGCGCTCATTGCTGAGAAATGCCGGTTGATAGTTGGCAGGTTAGGAGGCCCGGTCGGTTATGTGTCTGATTCCATCGCATGTCGGTACCACCTTTAATGAGGCTGTGGATGAGATAGTTGGGGCGGCGACTGGGAAATGCGTGGTGGAAAGTGAGTGTACAAAGGCTCTTTTGCAAAGAAGGAAACTTATTAAGTGTAGCTAAACTGCATAACGCGGGCAGTATGTGTGAGACGAGTAGCACATTCACACATTATATACTGTATATGTATTGCTCAACAGATTTCACTTGAGCAACACCTTAATGATAAATAAGATATATTTATTATTAAAGGTTCGGTTCGGAAGGAATGGCTTTCAAAATGACTTACCGTGGTACACTGTATAATACATTACCACTGGTTTAAAAATAACGAAATGCAGAGTGCAATGATATCTCCGAGCATGCTGCATAATTGATAATATATATATGATCAGTTGGTTGAAATATTGAAAAAAATGCAGGATTTCTGCATTAAGAACATCATTGTACTTGGTTACTGTATACAAGCTGTGACAAGCAAGGGTTTCTGAAGAGGGCGACGATCACATTTGATCCATCACCTTTTGGAGATGACTCAGTGACCTGGTTATAATACGTATGTACAGTGTGTTTTCATTTATATATGAGTAATGTGAGATCGAACAGTTAGTTATTGTGGTTACTTCGTATTGTCTCGCGCATTTAGAGCTGTCAATACTTGGTGCAGGAATCTTGTATTTTTTCTTTTTACAAGATAGTTATGTTTTGTGAACATAACTGTTACGTTTTGACTTGTGAGCTCAGGCAGGGAAGCATATTTGTATTAGATTGATTGGCGTGTAATTATGTTTTAATAATGTCATGAGCCCCAAATTTAAGTTTTCCACTTTAAACATCACGAGGACTATGCAGTAGTTCATCCACAGAAGACGTGCTCTTGCTCTTGCTTGATTGATATATCTATTGATGCCCTCCTTGATCTGGGTAGCTGGTGTGCTTAGCTCAAGGCTTTGTTTTTGGTGTAGTTTTCTGTAAGACTTCTGCATTCTTTTGTACTTTTATCAAATTCTGACCAATTAATATGTCAAGAAGTGCATTCGTTTAATCTCCACGCTTGAGAGAGAGAGAGAGAGAGAGCGAACGAGAGAGAGAGCGAACGAGAGAGAGAGCGAACGAGAGAGAGAGAGGGGAGAGAGAGAGGGAGAGGAGAGAGAGAGAGAGAGGAGAGAGAGAGAGAGAGGAGAGAGAGAGAGAGAGGAGAGAGAGAGAGAGGAGAGAGAGAGAGAGAGGAGAGAGAGAGGAGAGAGAGAGAGAGAGAGAGAGAGAGAGAGAGAGAGAGAGAGAGAGAGAGAGAGAGAGAGAGAGACAGAGAGAGAGAGAGAGAGGGAGAGAGAGAGAGAGAGAGAGAGAGTCTGATTTGATTAAGGCTACTTGCAGACGAGTATTCCATGCTTTGTAAAGAAACAGGCAATATACTAGCAGAGCTGTTTGTGTGGAGGGGACATCACACTTGCAAAATCCCAGCAACATTTTCATTATGCCGAATTGTATCATATCAGACCGATATGAGATGGTCTCCTCACCACCATGGATGCGATGAGGGAAATATCATTGGTGTTGATATCATATTTCCTGAACTACACAAACAGGTCTTGGAGAGAAGAGCGCAAGAAGTGCTAATTTGGAATCGCAGACTACCAGAGTTATTGCGTTTAGGAAGTTCACAAAAGGTGGAACTTCAAGGATCAGGTAGCCTGCGGCCAAGCCATTCATTACCCTCAGGCGGCTGCATGGTGGGGAGAATATGGCACAGGCCAGAGAGAGAGAGAGAGAGAGAGAGAGAGAGAGAGAGAGAGAGAGAGAGAGAGAGAGAGAGAGAGAGAGAGAGAGAGAGAGAGAGAGAAAGAAAGAAAGAAAGAAAGACAGAGACAGACAGACAGACAGACAGAGAGTGAAAGACAGATAGAGAGGGAAAGACAGATAGAGAGAGAAAGACAGAGAGAGAGAGAAAGTGAGAGAGAGAGAGAAAGTGAGAGAGAGAAAGTGAGAGAGAGAGAGAAAGTGAGAGAGAGAGAGAAAGTGAGAGAGAGAAAGTGAGAGAGAGAGAGAAAGTGAGAGAGAGAGAAAGTGAGAGAGAGAGAGAAAGTGAGAGAGAGAAAGTGAGAGAGAGAAAGGGAGAGAGAGAGAGAGAGAGAGAGAGAGAGAGAGAGAGAGAGAGAGAGAGAGAGAGAGAGAGAGAGAATGAGAGACAGAGAAAGAAAAAGAGAGAGAGAGAGAGAGAGAGAGAGAGAGAGAGAGAGAGAGAGAGAGAGAGAGAGAGAGAGAGAGAGAGAGAGAGAGAGAGAGAGAGGAAGAGAGAGGGAGAGGGGAAGGGAGAGAGAGGTGGGAGAGGGAAAGGGAGAGAGAGAGGAGGGAGAGGAAAAGGGATAGAGAGGAGGGAGAGGGAAATGGAGAGAGAGAGGAGGGAGAGGGAAAGGGAGAGAGAGAGGAGGACATGGAAAGGGAGAGAGAGAGAGAAGGGAGAGGGAAGCGGGAGCGAGAGACAGACCGACAGAGAGAGAGAGAGAGACAGAGAGAGAGACAGAGACAGAGACAGAGACAGAGACAGACAGACAGACAGAGAGACAGGCAGACACAGACAGATACAATGAGAGAGAGAGAGACAGACAAACAAACAGACTGACTGACATACAGACATATATTTAGGGAAGGAGAGGAAGAGAAAGAGAGAGTAGATTTTTTTTAACCCAGCGAGAATAGCATTAGTTCATGTGGATTTCTTGAAGTGACATGAGAGAAAACAAAATGTGCAATGTGTTCAGTTATAGCTAGTTTAAATGTAAATCGGTGTTGCTAATGCTTTTGAATATCAAGAATATTTAGTAACGTAATATTATCACTATTGTTTAATATTCAATGGAAAACACAGAAATAATTTTCCAAACATTTATAGTTTTTCTGCAATCTCGCCCATCTTTAGAATCAGTGTTGGATGCACAGAGGTCTATAGAATTGTAAGTAATGTCTTCTTTATAAATAAACAATAAAACTGCTCGTTTGTTTCCTCTGTAGTGCAAGGAGAATGTATTATAGCTGTTAGGCTGTAATACAGATATCGAAACTTAGTAAACTGTTAAATTTTCACAATACCTTCGCATAACCGATCGCAATGATTTTGGCCATAGCTTCCTCTCACCCTGTAGGACATATATGTAGGTATTATGCGTAACCCCCAAGCCCCCACATTCTTGGCCCTGATAGCAGGGGAGGCAGGGAAATTGCCGGGTAAACTAGCTGTGATTCAATAGCACAATGAAGATAATATCATACAATGCTGCTGAATGTAGGGGGTTGTGCCCCCTACAATCCTCCCATTGGAGAAAACCGGCCCCCAACCCCCACAGTGGAAGACAAAGAATCCTCCAACTGTTCAAGGCAGGGTAGAATGTAAGACAGGAGGACTTGACCGGATTGGAAAACACAAATGCTTGCAATGACGCCCATCTTGGACTGCAGCTCTAATCATTTTTGCTTGCACCCAACGTTCTTTCTTGTAGGTAAATGACATCCAACATAATCAGCGCAACAAAACAAAACAAAGGCCATCCATATCTAAATATGACCATGAATAACAATCACTTAATTATGAATTCACTGCAGAACATCAGAACATGATTGTCCTGTGCTCGTAAATCACAGCCCATACATTGAAGTCACAGCCTGTACATTGTCATTGCTTGTTACAACATGTCTTGGAAAACAATATACATTCCAGTAATTGTCACTGATAACGATGCACCCTCCCAGAGCACAAGTCAAAGAAAATTGAGCATAAGCAGAAAGAAATTGATGTTTTTCTGCAGGAAATCCAATGATTTCATTGATTCTCGGCTTTGTTTCTACTGCGAATGAATTGTTCAGGAGATCAAGTACCATTTCTCTATCAACGATCATGATTTGATAGATGTTAGCAGGTTAGGGCATGAAGTATATCAGGGAAATTATGGGATAAAACAGGTTTAGATAAGAAGAATAATGATCAGAAATGTGTAAAACTAGCACAAAAAACGCTTAAAATTGGCCAATGAAACTGTGTAACAACCATCTTTGGAATTCTATGGACTGATGTGTCAAAATTCAAAAACTGCAGGAATTTCCAAAGTTCCAAATCCCCCCCAAAATATTGACCACTAAACCAGCCTATTATAATAATTTAAGTTGCTGTGATTGGACATGCCTTTTGGGCACTGCCTGAGCCCTCCCAACACCCCCCAGGACACATTCTCTTCACCTTGGTATGTATGGCAAGATAGAGCTGCATTCACACTGTAAATAATAAACCAGATACCTTTATATATGAAAACGTTAAACTTTCGTTTGCTTCTTTCTACTGTCTGGATTTTAATAACTTTTTTGGGCATTTGGAGCTCTTGATGGGCCCAGATATTAAACTGGCACAGTTACTTAAGTCTAATTTTTCTTTGTTGCCCCTGTATAAATCTTAGATATAACCCAGAATCAACACAACACTAGAAACACATTTCTCACTCGCGTTCTGTCACTGAATGGCCGGCTTCGAACTGTCAAACCTATCGGCTGTAAA
>NC_091567.1:16741716-16746716 GCF_042767895.1 Penaeus vannamei
AGTACCATACTATCCTCAACTGCTGAAACTTTTGACAAGTAGCATATTTAATATTCATCTCGCTCCCCTCAACATTTCTTGTTGACATATTTTATTTTGTAACCATTAACCTACCAAATAAATGCATTTTTAACAATAAAATGAACATGCTCCGTAATTGGCACCACCAGTTGCTGCCCATGCTGTTTGACTGGATTGAAAGTGAATAGCTTTAATTTCTAGGATATGTATGTTTATTTCTGGGAAACATTATTAGTTGTGAAAATTCAGTACTAAGAGATGTACTGGTAAGCAAATATTGTGAAAATTCAGTACTAAGAGATGTAGTGGTAAGCAAATAAAGTGGCAATAGCACAACAAAAGCATATTAAAAATTAGTCAACTAAATTAATGAGATAAAACTTATTCCACAAGCACTTATATTTTACTTGAAATACTGTTAAATGTTCAGAGCATGGGTTTATCTCAAGTCTCATGAAGCTATTGGCCCTAGGTTTATGTACAATCCACTGTAGTTTTTTGTTACACACAGATGGTTCCGCAAGTGCTCAGCCCTTAAGGAGTTAGTTAGCAAGCCCATGGGACTGCCTGGTTTCCTCATTCTCTGAAATTTGAGGGAAAATGATTTTCCTTATGCTATTAATAATGATGCTGTTATTATTATTATTGACATGATAATTATTGCAATGTTATTAAAATACTAACAACGATAAAAAATATATGATTAAGATGACTCTTTCCAAAAATCAAGGAAAAAGGGAAATAGATGAAATAGATTGGATTAATAATTGACTCCTCGGTGACTAATGGTTAATGGTTTAAAAGCAAAAATAAATGTGCTAGACATCTAAGGTCATATAGCACTATAGGAAAATATATTAAAGGAGAGGTGAAGGGTGATAGTTGCTATTCGTCAACTATCTAGTGATCATGAAAGGCTAAAGATGGGTAAAGAAGCTGTGTGAATGGGCTATGGTGGGTTTAGGTAAGGGAATTACACAAGTTTTTCACGTGTGTATCCAGGTGGGAGTGGAAATGACAGAGGGGATAGAGGGAGGGAGAATGTATGTATAGTTGGAGTTGAGTGGGGTGGGTTGTGTTGGGAAGGAGTAGGAGGAAATGGTGTAGGGGGAATATGAGCAGGAGAGGGATGGATATCGGCAGTTACACCAAGTGTGGAGGGAGCATGAGGTGTGGAATTTGTCTCTCAAGCATATAGTTTTGGATATCTTCCATAGTTTCTGCAGTGGAGTTGGTTGGAGAGTTTTGTGAGACAAAAGTTTTCTTATTAGGGGGGGAAGAGGAGGCTGGTGTCTGAGGAATAAAGGCAAAGGTATGTGGAGGTGAGTGTGCAGTAGGGGAAGAAGGGGGGGAACATGTAGTCTGTCTGCTGCAGGTAGTGTGGGGAGGGAGAGGGGACGGTGTTGGGGCTGCAGTTGAGATTGGGGTGTCTGGATTTAGAGTGGCAAAATAATTTGACTGTGTGAGGTAGAATGTAAAAGTAGAAGTGGGGAAGTAAGTTGGTATAGGGGAGGGTGTAGGAACATCTTGAGGTGGAGGGGGAGGGGCAGAGCGAGCAACATTACTAGAGTAAGGAGTATAAGAGAAACCTTGTTGGCGTGATTCCTGTCTGGCTTCACGTAGAGTGAGACCATTTTTGTATCTGACAGTTACTACTGCAGACTTGAACTTGTAAGTGGGACAGCCTCTATAAACTACATTATGGTGGCCGCTGCAGTTAGCATGTGTGTGTGCAGGGCAGTTTGATCTGTTATGACCGGGTTGGACACATAGGGGGGCATCAGTCTGTGGAGCGGCAGTGTTTGGCAGGATGTCCAAATCACCAACAGTTTTGACATTGACAGGGAGGAGGTTGGTATGGTCAAACAGGGAGGGATTGCTCACCAATATAGATACGAACGGGAAGGTCATGTGTACTGAAAGTAATTTCTGCAATGTTGGTGGGTTTCTTTCAATGACCTCTAGGAGGAATGGAGTAGCAATGTACTGATATCACTTCCTGGACTTTGTGGCAGCCAAGCAAGTCTTCTCCACAATCTGACCAATCTTTGGTATCGACTGGGTAGTTTGCTGGGGAGATAGAGACAGTTCCGGTACAAGTATTACGAATTGGATGAGGTTCTGCAGGGATGGGGTTGCCAGTTTTGATAGTGCTATAGCTCCAGTTTCATATCTGACTGTTACGAGATGGGAGCGATCACGTCGGGTATGGAAAGGGACTCTGCCTACATGTTTTTGGAGACATTCTTGAAAAAGGAGAGTGTTTCCTGAGTAAGGAGCTGTAGGGTTGGTGATGGTAGAAGGATGGGGGCGTGTGGAAGAGGGAGTGTTGTTGAGGGGATAGTTTTCTGAAGAGATGAAGAATAAGGCTATAAGGTAGTAATAAGGGAGGTTGTGGTGTTTGATGAAGGTTGTATGGGTAGAGGTGATGAAGTTGAGGAAGTTGGGAGAGTAGGAATGTCTCTCTCATCCTTTCAGCACGGCTCTTACACCTTAGGAAATAGATAGTAGAAGGGATGGAAGTGGAAAGCTGAAGGGAGAAAAGGCCATGCAAAGTTAGTTGAGTTGAGGGCTGAGGCCTGAGACAGGGGAGATCCCTGCATTGGGTCTGTCTCCGTCTGCTGAGCCCCCCATGACAACAACGGGCAAGGGATTGGGGGGACCTTATTGACTAAGTACTTATGGAACCATGTCTGTTTAAACAATAAATAAATATTGTTACAGTGCACATGGCATGTGTTTTTGCCATAATGGGCCATTAGGGTAACTTTGCCTATTTAAATCATGATGTAAATCTGCCAGCTTCCTAAAACAAGAGGCTTTTATTGAGGTACAGTATGTTTGAGATGGCAGAAGTGCTGTTTCCTAACAATTATTTGTTATTTACCATTAGTGGAAACCAATTGTAAGCTTTTGTCATCAGGGATGAGAATTCAGAAAATAGAAACAAGTCAGCAGTGACTATGAGTGGAAAATACAGATACCAACATTACAGGTGAGAAAAAAATATCCACCGTCATACGGACATGTCCATCAAAGTAACCACAATATGAAATATGTCAATCCCAAACAAAGGAATAACTAAAAAGAATAAAGAAAAATTGACAACCATATTTATTTGGGCCTGGCTAGACTCGAATACAATGGTGGGCACATTTGTTCCACATCAAGTTCTGGCCGCTACAGAAAAGGAAACTTGGAAAAAAAAATTATTCCATATTTCATAAAAAAGAAAACAAAAAATTATTATTATAAAAAGCAATAAAAATACATTTTTATGAATTAATTCCCATAATGGAGCAGTATAGCTACTTGTAAACACTTGATATGATATGCCTAGGTTGTGCTTCAAATTACCATAAAGGAAAAATATTTACTCCTTTAATCTACCACATTGTATAATAAGGTAAATAATTATGACACTGATGTATAGTATCAACAACAGTAATAATAAATAAATTCCATTTTCCATATTTTAATCCTCAATAATAACAATAAATTAAAGTAAATGCAATTTCATCTACACCAATACAAGAAGCTTCACTGTAGAACTTATCTCAATTGATAAACATTTGCATCAATAAATAGGTGTTAACATATGCACATAAATATACAAGACAAAATGACAATTTGCAACAAATGTAAACATGGACTAGGGTTTCTGTAGACATGAATCACCAGAGATTATACATTGATGCAGAGTTATGTTTTACTTCATGCATCATCTTTGTATATAAAAAAAAGACTCCTTTAACTTGTATTTATAATAACAGGTTGAAGCAGAGGATCATATAAAAACTGGTACAAGAAAATACAGGAGTATAATACAAGTCTGAGAAGGGGAGAAGGTTGTCCATGAGTGACACTTACAACAGATGGAGATCTATATCAGCTTTGTCATGGGGGACAGGAAGGAGGGGGGGGGGGGGGAGTGTAACCCATTCCTCTTGTTATTTACATCAGAGAATAGAAGTACAGAAAAAGAATAAGAAAATGGGAAAAACAAAAAAAAGAAGAGAGAGAGAGAGAGAGGAAAAAAAAAACAACTAAATATATTGTGTAAGAAGCCTACTGCAGACAAAGGTAGTGTCACACTCAGGTATATATATATATACAAAGAGGCCGAGCCATTAACATTACCCCAGAACACAGTTCCAGCTGCTTTCCTCATTCAAACAAGGGACATGCACATTCTACCACATGAGAATGCCAAAAATACATGCAACTATTTACAAATCACCAAGTAGGTGAAGACCTTAATCAACAATATGAAACAATGCAAAAGTGGTCATAACAGTGACCTTAAATAAGGCAGAGTTTCGGCTATTGTTTATTGCAATCCGTAAGATATTTTTACAGAATTATCAGCTCATAAGATAATTGTAAGCTAATATTTGTCAGATCAGAATGTCTACAACTGACTAGTAATAAAGGTATGAAGGTGATTTTCTGTACCATTTCCATTTCTGTTCTAGTCAATACCTCAGCATGTAATGCATACTGTAACTTATACACCATCTTTGTTTGGTATTATACACTAAGTGATGAGTGATGATTGTTATATTCTCCTCACACTATAGATATATTCTCTGTTCCCAGTTACTGTGGGAATACTTAAAGACATAAAAATATGTACATGTCATTGAGACCGACATTGTACATGAGTGCATGTAAATATAGTGGTGAGATATACTGTAGGCATATATGAGTGTATATAAAGATTAATACATACCTACACATGTGAAAGTAAGATTGAGATAAAAGTCACTATGCTCCTCTTTGCTAGGATTTTCTCTTGCTTACACATTCTATCACAATTAAATCTTGCTCAAACATTATTTTTCTCTTTTCTTCATTTTATCTAAATACAGTGGTCATTTTAAACATCTGCTGTGACATTAGTAATGATCTCACTATGAGACTGTTCTTATGTCAGTTTCTACTTCAACTGATTCTCCATTTGCAAAGTACTTGTCTGA
>NC_091567.1:16757774-16787774 GCF_042767895.1 Penaeus vannamei
GGGAAAGGAAATGGGGGAGAAGGGGAGAAATGTGTAGAGGGTAAAGGAGAGGGAGGGTTAAATGATATAAATGTAGACGGGAAAGGAGGGAAAATGGGAGATGCATGTAGAGGGAAAAGGCAAAGAAGGAAAACTGGGAAAGTACGTAGAAGGGAAAGGAAAAGGGGGGAAAGAGAAAAGAAATGGGGAGGGTGAAGGGGGGGGGGGGAGTATGCTGAAGTTAAAGGAAAAGGAGGGAGCAGGAGAGAGCTGTGGAGAGGGGAAAGGGGGAGGGTGAAGGGAGATATATGTAGACGAGAAATAAAGAGGGAGAAGGGGGAAGAGGGGTAGGGAAAAGGAGGTCGAAGGAGAGAAGTATGTGGAAGGGAAACAAGGAAGGAACAGGAGAGAGATATGCTGAAATTAAAAGAAAAGGAAGCAGAAGAGGATAAATCTGTAGAGGGGAAATGGGAAGAAGGGAGAAGGGGAGAAGTATGTAGAGGGAAAGACGAAGAGGAGGGGAAAGGGCAAGCGCATAAAGAGTCATATAACAACTGATGAAGTAATTGTCGGGCACGTGGGCGGCGCAGAGAGAAGTACCGTGCCCTTTGCCACAGCGGGGTACTAACACTAACCTTACAAGTCGCCTGTAAGAGACATGAGTGAGTATATACTACCTTACAGTCGGACAGTGATGCATTCTGATAGCTAAGAGTAGGTACTGTTTGCCGCTGAATGGAAAACAAATAACGTATTAATCAAAGCCATTGAAGATATAAAATGAGTTTCGGTATCAAGTTCTGAGTAAGACATAAAAGAATGAAATGAAGATCAATATCAAAACTGCTGTCTCACATTTATTATTCATAATGATATGGTAGTAATGACGCTGACAACGAAGGTAGTGATTATGAACGACACTGTATTACTACTACTACTATAACTCTTGTCATTATCGTTGTCACTATCATTACTCTTATAACTGGCATTGTTATTTCATCATTGTTTTTACTGTCATTATTTTTTTCTATTATCATCATTCACTATCATTATCATCATTATTAACCTTATCATTATCATTACAATTCTTATTATCATTATCATTATTGTTATTATCATTATTGTAATCAATTATATTATCATTACCATTATTGTGTCGCACAGTGTAGAACTTGATCACTGGATAATGGATTATCATCATTATTATTATGACTATTGTCATTATTGATACTCAATATTAGTAGTAGTATTTCTTTTATCATCATTATTATTATTACAATTATCATTTTCATCATTATCATACTATCTTTGTCTTTATTACTACCTTCATTATCATCACTATTATCACTATAATTATTTTCATTATTATTATCACTATTATCATCATTACTATTACCATTATCATTATTATGTTGTTATTATTATCATGATAATTATTTTCATTATCATTATCACTACTATTATTGCCATAATCATCAACATCACCATTATCACTATTATCATTGTTATCATTATCAATAATATAGTGGTTACTATTATTATCATTATCATTATTATCATCGCCATTATAATAATTTCGAAGAATCTTTATTGATATTACCATTTTGTTATTTTCATTACTTTTAGTATCATTGATGTTGTTGTTTCCTTTATTATTGCTATTATCATTATTTCTATTGGTGTTGTTGTAATGATAATTATTGTTATCATCATCGTCACTATCATCATTATCATTATCATTACTATCATTATTATCATTATCATCATTACCATCGTCATCACATTCATCTTTGTCATTGTTATTACATAAAATTTAACTACTACTATTGTTACTACTACAACTTTCATCATCACAAATATTATTTTCACTTACTGTGTGCTGAACAATAAGTCTGTATAATGCCCAGATGTTTTATATGCCAGAATATCTGATGAATTAACAGACGGGGAATATAGGTAGACCTCAGCGAATTCTTAAAAAAATCATTATAAAAAAATTACGATAACCAAGCAACCCTCTCTTCCACATTGATATCAGAACGCGGTAACGATAAAAACTACACACACATAGTCATGCTGGAAAACGAGGCTAAAATATCAAGTGTTGGTACCAACCACATGGCGGCAGTGACCACAATAACCTTGTCTTGGTGGAAACCTTGAGGTAGAGTGACGCATCCCGCCTCTGTCGCCATGTGATCCTGCCAGACGGTTCCTCGGCTTTCCTTGCTATTGAACTTGGACTATTTATATACAAGATTTCTGTGTAGGATTTAAGTACGAGTGAGACTGAAAATAGAGATAAGGGTTCCTTTCATAAGGATGAAAGGGTAGCGCGCCTCGGAATGTAAGTAGTTGATAGTCTTAGTCCATATGCATAATTCTCGGTTCCTACTTCCTTTATATTTATTGGCAGAAGTTAGAGTAAGGATCCCATCAGTCCGAAGGATAAATTTTAAGTAATGATTCATTCTTGACATGATATACAGCTTACCATGATATGCCATCTTTAAATGGCTCAGCTGTTACACAGCCTATTATTCTTTACCTACATTGGCCAAATTGGGCCTCTACAGCTTTTCATCGCTTAGGGGTTAGCCAAGCCTAAATCCGGCCGCTCTCATGGTCTTTTACATAGGCCTATATTCGCTGACATCAAATTTCAGGTCTGTGAATCTTGACGTGCACTTTACCTAAGGAAAACAATTCATCTGAGAAAGTAAGCTGTCGGAATAGTTCCTGCCCTATTTCCCTCTCCTTTTTATGGACCAACGATTAGATCGAAGTAAATGCCAGGGTATATACGAAAATGTTTTCGACGCGATTATAAATAAGGTATATGAAATATTAACGTACACCATAATAGGTTAAACTAGCGATGATTGAGCAAGAGCTCGATACAAATGTAATGCAGTCCAATGAGTTGTTTATATATCAAAGACCTCGAAAACTTGCAACGAAAACGTTTGTCAATAGATAGCGGATTTTTTTTTTTTCAAAAATTGCCTAGGAAAGTTTAGATCTTTGTCAACAGCTTATTTAGAAACAATTTTATCTTCCGATTAGGTCTAATGTGTTCATTTATCTATTTCACTAGATAGCAATATTCCCGGAAGCACAGAAATTCCAATCATAATCCAACAGATTATAAGAAAACAAAGGCTTTTTGATATTGAAACAAGTGCAGGAACTCTGAAGTTTACACCTGCAAGAGCTTGATTACACGACAGACCTTGCGTCATTACAAGGAAAGAAAAATAATCGTTCTATGCACAACTGATATCTCGGGGAATGCATACCGTGTTCGTGTGTTTAAAGTAATTTTTTGTTTGTTGGATCATATATCTCGATAAGACAGATTTCGTTTTCTAGTTCAGGAATGAAATAATTTTTAAATGAAGTTAAATTATTTCTTTTGACCTACGTAATAACTATGTAATGCAGGTTATTTTTTTTATACGAAAAGTGTTTGTCTTTAATGCTTTTCAGGTTAGTTCGTTAAATTCAAATCTTGAATAAAGAGGAGGTTGAATGAAATAGGTTTAACGACAAATTGATTACGATAATGGTGATAAATAAAGGTAATGATTTTGACGATTGTGATTAATAATAATAAAAGAAATAAGCAAAAAGATACCACTGACTATCATGATAGTGAATAATAATCATAGGATTACATTTCAAATCACTAACTGTCGATCGCCAGGAAATTTGAATCATTCTCTATCGATCGTCATGCATTCTACATCATTATCTATAGATCGTTATCTATTACCCAAAGCATACTCTATCGATCGCCATGTATTACATGTCATTATCTATCGATCACCATGCATTCTAAATCATTATCTATCGATCGCCATGCATTCTTAATCATTATCTATCGATCGCCATGCATTCTAATCATCATCTATCGATCGCCATGCATTCTTAATCATTATCTATCGATCGCCATGCATTCTTAATCATTATCTATCGATCGCCATGCATTCTAATCATCATCTATCGATCGCCATGCATTCTTAATCATTATCTATCGATCGCCATGCATTCTAAATCATCATCTATCGATCGCCATGCATTCTAAATCATCATCTATCGATCGCCATGCATTCTAATCATCATCTATCGATCGCCATGCATTCCAAATCATTATCTATCGATCGCCATGCATTCTAAACCATTATCTATCGATCGCCATGCATTCCAAATCATTATCTATCGATCGCCATGCATTCTAAATCATCATCTATCGATCGCCATGCATTCTTAATCATTATCTATCGATCGCCATGCATTCTTAATCATTATCTATCGATCGCCATGCATTCCAAATCATTATCTATCGATCGCCATGCATTCTAAATCATCATCTATCGATCGCCATGCATTCTAATCATCATCTATCGATCGCCATGCATTCTAATCATCATCTATCGATCGCCATGCATTCTTAATCATCATCTATCGATCGCCATGCATTCTAATCATCATCTATCGATCGCCATGCATTCTTAATCATTATCTATCGATCGCCATGCATTCTAAATCATCATCTATCGATCGCCATGCATTCTTAATCATTATCTATCGATCGCCATGCATTCTAATCATCATCTATCGATCGCCATGCATTCCAAATCATTATCTATCGATCGCCATGCATTCTAAATCATCATCTATCGATCGCCATGCATTCTAAATCATTATCTATCGATCGCCATGCATTCTAAATCATTATCTATCGATCGCCATGCATTCTTAATCATCATCTATCGATCGCCATGCATTCTAAATCATCATCTATCGATCGCCATGCATTCTAATCATCATCTATCGATCGCCATGCATTCTAATCATCATCTATCGATCGCCATGCATTCTTAATCATCATCTATCGATCGCCATGCATTCTAATCATCATCTATCGATCGCCATGCATTCTAATCATCATCTATCGATCGCCATGCATTCTAATCATCATCTATCGATCGCCATGCATTCCAAATCATTATCTATCGATCGCCATGCATTCTAAATCATCATCTATCGATCGCCATGCATTCTTAATCATTATCTATCGATCGCCATGCATTCCAAATCATTATCTATCGATCGCCATGCATTCCAAATCATTATCTATCGATCGCCATGCATTCTAAATCATCATCTATCGATCGCCATGCATTCCAAATCATTATCTATCGATCGCCATGCATTCTAAATCATCATCTATCGATCGCCATGCATTCTAAATCATTATCTATCGATCGCCATGCATTCTAATCATCATCTATCGATCGCCATGCATTCTAAATCATCATCTATCGATCGCCATGCATTCCAAATCATTATCTATCGATCGCCATGCATTCCAAATCATTATCTATCGATCGCCATGCATTCTAATCATCATCTATCGATCGCCATGCATTCTTAATCATTATCTATCGATCGCCATGCATTCTAATCATCATCTATCGATCGCCATGCATTCTAATCATCATCTATCGATCGCCATGCATTCTGAATCATTATCTATCGATCGCCATGCATTCTTAATCATCATCTATCGATCGCCATGCATTCTAATCATCATCTATCGATCGCCATGCATTCCAAATCATTATCTATCGATCGCCATGCATTCTAATCATCATCTATCGATTGCCATGCATTCTTAATCATTATCTATCGATCGCCATGCATTCTAATCATCATCTATCGATCGCCATGCATTCTAATCATCATCTATCGATCGCCATGCATTCCAAATCATTATCTATCGATCGCCATGCATTCCAAATCATTATCTATCGATCGCCATGCATTCTAATCATCATCTATCGATCGCCATGCATTCTTAATCATTATCTATCGATCGCCATGCATTCTAATCATCATCTATCGATCGCCATGCATTCTAATCATCATCTATCGATCGCCATGCATTCTAATCATCATCTATCGATCGCCATGCATTCCAAATCATTATCTATCGATCGCCATGCATTCTAATCATCATCTATCGATCGCCATGCATTCTAATCATCATCTATCGATCGCCATGCATTCTTAATCATTATCTATCGATCGCCATGCATTCCAAATCATTATCTATCGATCGCCATGCATTCTAATCATCATCTATCGATCGCCATGCATTCTTAATCATTATCTATCGATCGCCATGCATTCTAATCATCATCTATCGATCGCCATGCATTCTAATCATCATCTATCGATCGCCATGCATTCCAAATCATTATCTATCGATCGCCATGCATTCTAATCATCATCTATCGATCGCCATGCATTCCAAATCATTATCTATCGATCGCCATGCATTCTAAATCATTATCTATCGATCGCCATGCATTCTAAATCATTATCTATCGATCGCCATGCATTCTAAATCATTATCTATCGATCGCCATGCATTCTAAATCATTATCTATCGATCGCCATGCATTCTAAATCATTATCTATCGATCGCCATGCATTCTAATCATCATCTATCGATCGCCATGCATTCTAAATCATTATCTATCGATCGCCATGCATTCTAAATCATTATCTATCGATCGCCATGCATTCTAAATCATTATCTATCGATCGCCATGCATTCTTAATCATTATCTATCGATCGCCATGCATTCTAAATCATTATCTATCGATCGCCATGCATTCCAAATCATTATCTATCGATCGCCATGCATTCTAAATCATTATCTATCGATCGCCATGCATTCTTAATCATTATCTATCGATCGCCATGCATTCTTAATCATCATCTATCGATCGCCATGCATTCTAAATCATTATCTATCGATCGCCATGCATTCTAATCATCATCTATCGATCGCCATGCATTCTAATCATCATCTATCGATCGCCATGCATTCTTAATCATTATCTATCGATCGCCATGCATTCTTAATCATTATCTATCGATCGCCATGCATTCTAATCATCATCTATCGATCGCCATGCATTCTAAATCATTATCTATCGATCGCCATGCATTCTAAATCATTATCTATCGATCGCCATGCATTCTAATCATCATCTATCGATCGCCATGCATTCCAAATCATTATCTATCGATCGCCATGCATTCTAAATCATTATCTATCGATCGCCATGCATTCTAAATCATTATCTATCGATCGCCATGCATTCTTAATCATTATCTATCGATCGCCATGCATTCTAAATCATTATCTATCGATCGCCATGCATTCCAAATCATTATCTATCGATCGCCATGCATTCTAATCATCATCTATCGATCGCCATGCATTCCAAATCATTATCTATCGATCGCCATGCATTCTAAATCATTATCTATCGATCGCCATGCATTCTAATCATCATCTATCGATCGCCATGCATTCCAAATCATTATCTATCGATCGCCATGCATTCTAATCATCATCTATCGATCGCCATGCATTCTTAATCATTATCTATCGATCGCCATGCATTCCAAATCATTATCTATCGATCGCCATGCATTCTGAATCATTATCTATCGATCGCCATGCATTCTAATCATCATCTATCGATCGCCATGCATTCCAAATCATTATCTATCGATCGCCATGCATTCTTAATCATTATCTATCGATCGCCATGCATTCTAAATCATTATCTATCGATCGCCATGCATTCTAATCATCATCTATCGATCGCCATGCATTCTAAATCATTATCTATCGATCGCCATGCATTCTAATCATCATCTATCGATCGCCATGCATTCTAATCATCATCTATCGATCGCCATGCATTCCAAATCATCATCTATCGATCGCCATGCATTCCAAATCATTATCTATCGATCGCCATGCATTCTAAATCATTATCTATCGATCGCCATGCATTCTTAATCATTATCTATCGATCGCCATGCATTCTAATCATCATCTATCGATCGCCATGCATTCTAAATCATTATCTATCGATCGCCATGCATTCCAAATCATTATCTATCGATCGCCATGCATTCCAAATCATTATCTATCGATCGCCATGCATTCTTAATCATTATCTATCGATCGCCATGCATTCCAAATCATTATCTATCGATCGCCATGCATTCTAAATCATTATCTATCGATCGCCATGCATTCTTAATCATTATCTATCGATCGCCATGCATTCTAATCATCATCTATCGATCGCCATGCATTCTAAATCATTATCTATCGATCGCCATGCATTCTAATCATCATCTATCGATCGCCATGCATTCCAAATCATTATCTATCGATCGCCATGCATTCCAAATCATCATCTATCGATCGCCATGCATTCCAAATCATTATCTATCGATCGCCATGCATTCTAATCATCATCTATCGATCGCCATGCATTCCAAATCATTATCTATCGATCGCCATGCATTCCAAATCATTATCTATCGATCGCCATGCATTCCAAATCATTATCTATCGATCGCCATGCATTCTTAATCATTATCTATCGATCGCCATGCATTCCAAATCATTATCTATCGATCGCCATGCATTCTAAATCATTATCTATCGATCGCCATGCATTCTAAATCATTATCTATCGATCGCCATGCATTCTAATCATCATCTATCGATCGCCATGCATTCTAAATCATTATCTATCGATCGCCATGCATTCCAAATCATTATCTATCGATCGCCATGCATTCTTAATCATTATCTATCGATCGCCATGCATTCCAAATCATTATCTATCGATCGCCATGCATTCCAAATCATTATCTATCGATCGCCATGCATTCCAAATCATTATCTATCGATCGCCATGCATTCTTAATCATTATCTATCGATCGCCATGCATTCCAAATCATTATCTATCGATCGCCATGCATTCTAAATCATTATCTATCGATCGCCATGCATTCTAATCATCATCTATCGATCGCCATGCATTCCAAATCATTATCTATCGATCGCCATGCATTCCAAATCATTATCTATCGATCGCCATGCATTCCAAATCATTATCTATCGATCGCCATGCATTCTTAATCATTATCTATCGATCGCCATGCATTCCAAATCATTATCTATCGATCGCCATGCATTCTTAATCATTATCTATCGATCGCCATGCATTCTAATCATCATCTATCGATCGCCATGCATTCTAATCATCATCTATCGATCGCCATGCATTCTAAATCATTATCTATCGATCGCCATGCATTCTAATCATCATCTATCGATCGCCATGCATTCCAAATCATTATCTATCGATCGCCATGCATTCTAAATCATTATCTATCGATCGCCATGCATTCTTAATCATCATCTATCGATCGCCATGCATTCTTAATCATTATCTATCGATCGCCATGCATTCTAAATCATTATCTATCGATCGCCATGCATTCTAAATCATTATCTATCGATCGCCATGCATTCTAATCATCATCTATCGATCGCCATGCATTCCAAATCATTATCTATCGATCGCCATGCATTCTGATCATCATCTATCGATCGCCATGCATTCCAAATCATTATCTATCGATCGCCATGCATTCCAAATCATTATCTATCGATCGCCATGCATTCCAAATCATTATCTATCGATCGCCATGCATTCCAAATCATCATCTATCGCTCGCCATGCATTCCAAATCATTATCTATCGATCGCCATGCATTCCAAATCATCATCTATCGCTCGCCATGCATTCCAAATCATTATCTATCGATCGCCATGCATTCCAAATCATCATCTATCGCTCGCCATGCATTCTAATCATCATCTATCGATCGCCATGCATTCTAATCATCATCTATCGATCGCCATGCATTCCAAATCATTATCTATCGATCGCCATGCATTCTAAATCATTATCTATCGATCGTCATGCATTCTTAATCATTATCTATCGATCGCCATGCATTCTAATCATCATCTATCGATCGCCATGCATTCCAAATCATTATCTATCGATCGCCATGCATTCTAATCATCATCTATCGATCGCCATGCATTCCAAATCATTATCTATCGATCGCCATGCATTCCAAATCATCATCTATCGATCGCCATGCATTCCAAATCATTATCTATCGATCGCCATGCATTCTAAATCATTATCTATCGATCGCCATGCATTCCAAATCATTATCTATCGATCGCCATGCATTCTAAATCATTATCTATCGATCGCCATGCATTCTAATCATCATCTATCGATCGCCATGCATTCCAAATCATTATCTATCGATCGCCATGCATTCTAAATCATTATCTATCGATCGCCATGCATTCTTAATCATTATCTATCGATCGCCATGCATTCTAATCATCATCTATCGATCGCCATGCATTCCAAATCATTATCTATCGATCGCCATGCATTCTAATCATCATCTATCGATCGCCATGCATTCTAATCATCATCTATCGATCGCCATGCATTCCAAATCATTATCTATCGATCGCCATGCATTCTAAATCATTATCTATCGATCGTCATGCATTCTTAATCATTATCTATCGATCGCCATGCATTCTGATCATCATCTATCGATCGCCATGCATTCTAATCATCATCTATCGATCGCCATGCATTCTAATCATCATCTATCGATCGCCATGCATTCTAATCATCATCTATCGATCGCCATGCATTCCAAATCATTATCTATCGATCGCCATCCATTCCAAATCTTTATATATCAATGACTAACGGCCAAGCTTCGCCACGCATGGGCAACTCCCAGCTTCCGGACCCTCTTTTCCTGTGTGCCGCGATCTCTCTCGAGAGAAGCGCATGCGCATTCTCTTTACTGACATTTGTGTACTAGGCTGTGGCATTTGTTCGTCAGGAAGTGCTTCGTGAATAAATTGTGCGGTCTCAAATGTCAGGAAGAGGCGGTGGTGGTAGCCGCCTGTGTGAGTGGTCAAGGAAGTTGTAGTACACGGAACGGGAGGGAGAAGCAGATAATGATGATGAAGAGGGTAAAGAAGACGGAGATGATTGTGGTGAAGATGATGATTACGATGAAGGAAAAGATGGTGGTTATGGTAATGGAAGTAATGAAGAGGTAAAAGAAGAGTAAGAAAGGGGAAGAAAAGAAAAAAAGAGGAGAAAAAGGGATAAGAAAGTGATGGTTATGATAATGATACAGATGTAAAAAAGGAAAGAAAAGGTGTGAATGTGGCCAGTCTCTCTTTTTCAGGTTATTTTCCTATTTCATCATCTGTCTGTGTCGCATGATTGTCTCACGACCGGTAACATGTTAATCATTATAATATATGTTAGTAAAATTAAACTTCTGACATGTATTCTAAGGAATATCCACACCTGTAGTAAGAAATGCAGCGTCACCTCTTTCTGAATGAGCCAAAATGGGTCCCATGATGACAGGAATCTTAGCCTTTGATTATGGTAGTTCAAGAGGATTCCTACATTCAGTCATTTCCATTTGGTAACCAAAAAATGTTTCAAAACAGTGAAGGAATGTAGGGGGTTGAACTAAAGTAGAACTAAACAATTATGTACATACGGTACATCCAAGAGCCTGTCAGAAAAATCATAAGCTACACCAAGTGGCTTCTTATGACAATCCTTTTTTTCTACTGCCACGGTTATTCATGCAAGGGCTCCAGTGATAGCTGTTCCGTCTGACATTTTCCTCTATTGCTCCCGTTCTGATGTTATTAATATTATTCTTTATATTTATTGTAATCGCTATTACAGTACTTTGATTTGCTTCTTCATGTAAATAATTCTTCTGTACTAGCCATGGCTGGAATGCTAAATCATAAGTAACATTGATAAGTAAAGGCAGCTTAGAGCCTCGCATAAGGAGAAACAGGAAAACAACTTGTGTAAATTTTGTGACTTTATTTGTGCCATACTAGACGAGCGGCGGCGTGGCCGGGCGGCGCGAGGGGGCCAAGGGCGTGGCAGACGCTCCACCGCCGCCCTCTTTCCCTCCCTCGGCAACCCACCCGCACGCCCAAGCAAGCAAGGAACTCGCGTGGGCGGGGGAGGCTGGCTCGCTAGACCGCCTGGTTATGACTAAAGCTCTGCGGGCGGCGAGCCGATGGCGCCGCTTCGTCGAACACGCGCCGATGGGGGAGCCGATGGAGTGATGGTAACGTTTAATCATTTGTATAAAAGCTATATAATTCTACATTTTTAAATTATTATTTTCATAGATTAAAGCACATAATGGGGGAGAAAGGGAGGAAGGAGGAAGAGAGAGAGACAGAGAGAGCACTGCTGCGCTGCTGTCAGTGGAAGCATTCACACCTCCGCCTGCTGGAGACGAGGGAAAGGGAGGGGCCGCCTTCCCCCCGCGCGAGGAGCCTCCGGGATCGAGTCCTTGGCTCTTACGGCAGGGAGAGGGGGGAGCGGGTGCCCCCACCCGCGAGGTGCAGGGAGGGTCAAGGGCGCGACATGACCATTAGGATATGTTATGGGCGTGATCTGGCGTGAAAGGTGCGGCATCCGTCACTAGCGCGGGGGCGGGGGCAGTGGAAGGGGCAGGGGGCAGGGCGAACGGGAGGGCGGCGGGGCGCTGGTCCCAAGTCGTCGTGTTGATCAGGAAGAGATGACATGTACTTGCCGTAACGAATAACATTGCAACTTTTAGTTTAATGAATGAGCAACGATCGCCGGGAATTGCGTTCCGGCCGACGGAGGTGAGCAGCCGCGGGCGGTGAGTTAAGCGGTGTCCTGCTCGGCGTCCTCCTCGTAGTCGCCGAGGTCCTCCTCGTCGTCCACGGAGGCCTCCTGGTACTGCTGGTACTCGGACACCAGGTCGTTCATGTTGGACTCGGCCTCCGTGAACTCCATCTCGTCCATGCCCTCGCCCGTGTACCAGTGGAGGAAAGCCTTGCGCTTGTACATAGCCGTGAACTGCTCCGAGATGCGCTTGAACAGCTCCTGGATGGCGGTCGAGTTGCCGATGAAGGTTGACGCCATCTTGATGCCTCGCGGCGGGATGTCGCACACGGCCGTCTTCACGTTGTTGGGGATCCATTCCACGAAGTACGAAGAGTTCTTGCTCTGGATGTTGTACATCTGCTCGTCCACCTCCTTCATGGACATCTTGCCTCGGAACACGGCGGCCACGGTCAGGTAGCGGCCGTGGCGCGGGTCGCAGGCGGCCATCATGTTCTTGGCGTCGAACATCTGCTGAGTGAGCTCGGGCACGGTGAGGGCGCGGTACTGCTGCGAGCCGCGGGCGGTGAGCGGCGCGAAGCCGGGCATGAAGAAGTGCAGGCGAGGGAACGGTACCATGTTCACGGCCAATTTCCTGAGGTCGGCGTTCAGCTGGCCAGGGAAGCGCAGGCAGGTGGTCACGCCCGACATGGTGAGCGACACCAGATGGTTCAAATCGCCGTAGGTCGGGTTCATCAGCTTGAGGGTTCGGAAGCAGATGTCGTAGAGAGCCTCGTTGTCGATGCAGTAGGTCTGGTCAGTGTTCTCGACCAGCTGGTGAATGGAGAGGGTCGCGTTGTACGGCTCTACCACAGTGTCGGAGACCTGGCGGGGACAAGGGCGTTACAGACAATAGGCAAGGGGGGCGAGTTCGACAAACGGGTCTCAGCTGGACAAGATAACCAGAACACAGACAAGATAAATCTTCTTCATTAAATGCCAAGAAAAATAATCAGAATTAGCACAGCGAATCTTATCAGCAATTCATCTCCGAGGAGCGACCCGCAGCCACAGTCTACACAAGCGCTCCTCCTTACCTTAGGCGAAGGAACGACGGAGAAAGTGTTCATGATCCTGTCGGGGAACTCCTCGCGGATCTTGGAGACGAGGAGCGTGCCCATACCGGAGCCTGTACCGCCGCCCAGGGAGTGTGTCAGCTGGAAGCCCTGCAGGCAGTCACAGTTCTCAGCCTCCTTCCTCACCACGTCGAGCACGGAGTCCACGAGTTCGGCGCCCTCAGTGTAGTGTCCCTTGGCCCAGTTGTTCCCTGCGCCGCTCTGACCTGGGGGTGGGCGGGTGGCGGAGGGAGGAAGAAGGAGGAGGGGAGACAAAGGGAAGTAGTTAGTTGATCTGTCCCTTGGGTTCTAATCGGGTGGCCAAATGACTCATGTCGGCATTAAGATTTTTTTTCATATTTACAAAGAACTGATTTATTTAGAATTTCAATAGAAACACTCAATACTGGAAATTAATACTGACTATTTGACCTACTGCTTATATTTTCCTCTAATTCACTAAAACTTGAACATATACGAACCATAATATCTCAACAAGAGACTTTACCAAAACATAAAACGAAAAATGTGGATGACAGGGGGACATAAAAGGAATTATGGTTGTTAGTGTCACATGCATAATGTCACAAGCGGTCAAGAAGCTGTGTATGTATGTGTGAATATGTGTATATAAGTACGTGTGTGTTGATGTGTATATAACTTGTGTATAAATAAGATGCTCAGTAACGCCTTCTCATGCAACATTCAACATTCATCATTCTGCATAGAGAATCAAGAGCGGCATTCAACCCGGCGCGGTTCTGCTTGCTTGCTTGTCATGCACTAATAGTCTAAACATTCATTCTAACACCGGCGGTCGCTAGAACAAGAAGCCAAGACGCTAGATTTAGTGCTCATGTGATGTCATGCGGCGCCCGAGAACGCGCTGGCGAGGGAACAAGAGGTCACGAGTGCTTGCCGTTTTGTTGGGCTTTGGGTCCCTTTGCTGATCCCCGAGTCGGTTGGATAAATGAATGAACAAATGAACACACACGCACACGCACGCACACACACACACACACACACACACACATATATATATACATATATATATATATATATATATATATATATATATATATATATATATACATATATATATATACATATATATATATATATATATACATATCTATATATATATATATATATATATATATATATATATATATATATATATATATATATATATATATATATGTATATATATATATATATAACACATCCACCATGCACACGCACATATACATACATGCGTAAATATATGCAAACACACATACATAAACACACATATATACTCATCCATACACACGCACATACAACCAGTCATGCACAGACATACAATCACACAGAGACGCACAGATCGTAGCCCGCACGGCGCGGCGGCCCCGAACGGGCGGCCGCGGAGGTGACCCCCACGTGGGAGAGATCAGCAGGAACCGGTCGCACAAGAGCAACAGGAAAGGCGGAATCGACGTGGAAAGAAGTCGTGCTGCTTTGCCTGGTGCTTCCCCGACACGCGCATTACGTGACACTCCCTGCCGGGGGGGGGGGGGGGGGACACACGCGCGCATGCTTTGCTTAAGAACACGACGATGCATTAAAAGAGGAGAGATAGAACGAGAAACTTTCAATTTTCTCTTGATCTTTTTCTGTTTAGTTAACGTTTCAGCAAAGGGTTCAAGAAACTTTTCGTTATTTGCTTTATGTCTAGCGACTGGAAGATCTACTGTGTCGGGTTAGAAAGTCCCGCTCGCTGAGGGCCGTCCTGCAAGACGATTTTTACCAAAATTACATTTTTTATCTGCTGATGGAGGGTTGCACAGGCGTGTGGGAGAGGTGTGGGTGCCAAGGAGGGTTGGTTTGTGTTGGAAGAAGGGATCGACAGAGAGCTACTGACCAAAGACGATGTGTTCTGGTTTAAAGAGTGGTCCGAGGGGCCCGCTGCGAACAGCGTCCATGGTGCCCGGCTCCAGGTCGACCAGCACAGCTCGCGGAACGTACTTGGCCTTGTTGCCCTCGCTGTTAACAAGCAATAAACATCCCAGCCGTTAGTGCAAGATTCGCTATTAGATGTTGCTGCAACTCATCGTGAGAGAGAGGAAAAGGCTCTCCGTTGTTGCTGCAACACTGGCGCCCGCCGTGCATTGCCACCGCAACACAACAGTGGACAGTCCGGGCCAGACACGTGCCAATGGAGGAACCGGCAAGAACGCGCGTCGCCGAAACAACTCGAGGAGACTAAAACACTGAGGAAGCAACTATTGACTGACAAAAGGCCATGCAAGTGGAACTAGCGGTGCTGCTGCAGCTGCTGCTACGGCCTTCCTCTAGAGTGCCACGCTACACGACCGGGTCCCGGACTGTCCACGTCGTAGCCCGTGTTGGCGACAGGAACGCACGACACGCACGCGCACCCTCCCCCTCGGTCCATTCTGACGCCCTTCGACCCATGAATCTCCGCCCCAGAATCCGCTTAAGAACTCGCAGGGCGTCAGAATGCAGCGCGGGAGGAGGACGAGCGTCAAAGCTTTAGTTGAACTGTTTTAATGCAGCCGAATGAGGGATTAGAGTGGGTTATGGGGTTGCGGCTGGCCCGGCAGCAGAGGGCCGAGGCTCCAGCCCCGAGGCCCGACCTGTTAGTGTGACTCCCGTGACACCTGTTCAGGGGGGCGTGTGAGGCTTAGTGCTATTAGTGAAAATAGAGGCCGGAGAGGGGAGGGGGACAGGGCGAGTGCTTGGGCGCGATGGTCGGCCTAGGACCCATCGCCTCCTCGCCGCCCCGTCCCGTCGCCCGCCCGCTCGACGTACCGAAGACGAAATGGCTGGGCTTGAAGAGTTCCCCGAGAGTGCCTGCCTTCACCGAGTCCATCGTCCCGGGCTCGAGGTCCACCAGGATGGCTCGGGGGACGTATTTGCCCGGGGCGCCCTCGCTGCGCACGGGCGATGGAGGGGGAGGAACAGTGGGTCAGGCGGCCAACTCAGACTACTCTTTCTAGCACAGATGGGACTCTGACTTCTCTTGTACTCATTCTAGCATGTTTTGCCTTACAAGCACAGATAGGACTCCTTTTGTACCCTAGCTCACGTGATATTCTTGTTTATCCTTTAATCATTCCAAATCCCATGAGATTTTCAGTAATCTTACACATTCTGCCTCGCATACCATTCTACACTATCTACTCATTTCGACTCTTTTATATCATGACGCATCCTACACGCCAACTTGTTAAAACGAATTCTGCTTGAAACTCATTCTGCTTCTCATATCTTCATACCTCACAAGCCACCTCACGAAAACTGATTTCTGCCTAGCTCAAGTTACTTCACAGAACACAAGACTACATTACACTGCGTAAACCTACCTTACAACTATCAAAACTTCATATTGCTTTCATGCAAGGACCTTCTCGTCTTATTCTCTCATCCAAGCTAAGAATAACCGGTTTACTTAACATTATCCTCCGATTGGTCGATAATGAACAGGTATCATTAACATAATGAATCATGATAAACCGATTTCTTTATCACACACTATCAAACACTCCAATACTGTGCAGAATAATATGATTAAACTCAAGGAAAATCACTTTAATGCTAACAAATAATAAAAATTGGTCTTCAGTGGTTTACTTTAAAGAAGTTTGATACAATTATGATATAATGAATAGAAAAAAGTTGTGATTTCAAATGAATACATTGCATATGGTATCTGGCAATGCACTTCTCTAATTATTAAGCAAATTTCTACATCAAAAGCTAGTTACCAAACTCGAAACAAAACTTCAAAAACGAAAAATAAAACTTTCAAACATTGAACTTAAGCAAACCTAGGAATATACATAAAACAAAAATGATGGCAGAGGCACAGGAGGAGGAAGAGGAGGCCGGGTCTCCTCTCCTCGCATCCCAAGGAACCCCGACGTCGCCTCACCTGTAGTAGACATTGATCCTCTCGAGCTGCAGATCCCGGACGTCCTGAGGAACATTTTCTCGCAGGGTCCCCGCCGCCGTCAGCCCGTGCTCGTCACTGATGATCTCCCAGAACTGTTGGAAGAGGGATACTGGTTAAGGAATGCTGGGTTTAAGTAATGGAGGATCTGGCGTTTTGTATGAAAGGGCTGAAACGATTCCACTTGCAATGACTGAATTGAAATCAAGATAGTACCGTTTATTTGCTATCAGGTTATTGTATCAGATTTGTTTTATTGAGATAAATAATTGACATCAGATTAAATGGGATAGATATACTCAAGAACAACAAAAATATTGTTATTATCTAAGCCATAATAATATCTCAAAATAGTGAAATCGAACACATCCCTGCATCATCATCATCATCACCGCATTATTATCATCATCATCATCATCATCGACATGAAACTTCAAAGAGACTAGAATAACTGTAGGCTCGACCCCCCCCCCTCGCATTCCCCGTGGCCAGTGGGAGGGGGTCGAAGAAGGGTGGTGGGAAGGGGAGGGGGCGAATTACCAGCCGTGAAGACTTAACAGGAAATCTTCGAGTCACTGGCTCGTACACGGCCACTTCCGGCGTCGTGTGGCTGTCAGGCTGAATCTAGAGTGTGCTGGAATGAGGGAGGGAGTCGCTGGAGTGAGGGAGGGTGTTGTTAGAGTGTGTGGAATGCTTGAGAGCTTCCATAGTGCGTACTGAGTCTTTGATAAAACAAAGAAGGTAAAGAGAGAGGGAGAGAGAAAGAGAGAGAGACAGAGAGAGAGAGAGAGAGAGAGAGAGAGAGAGAGAGAGAGAGAGAGAGAGGAGAGGAGAGGAGAGGAGAGGAGAGAGAGAGAGAGAGAGAGAGAGAGAGAGAGAGAGAGAGAGAGACAGAAGAAGAAGAAGAAGAAGAAGAAGAAGAAGCAGTACTGGAAAAAAGAAATGCACGATGAAAATGAGCAACAGGTAAAACTGGGAGGCTAACAATGAAAGCGTTTTTGTTTTTCGAGGGATGCTGGACTGTAGGTGTATTCTACATGGAAAAAATAAGCAGAGAGAAGGAAGGTAGGATGGTAGGAGACCGAAGAAAAAAGAAGGTAAAATATAGGGAAAGTGCAACATACGATAGACGTACACAGAGATGGAGACAGGCAGTGCGATTGACAGAGGCGAATTGGAGAAGAAAAGGAGAAGCAGTGCAGGAAAAAGAAATGACGGCAAAGCAAACGAGAAGGGAGGCACGAAGGAGGAAAGTGAGGCAGGCCGGAGCGAACAGGAGGCGTTGGCAGGCAGACAGGGGAAGAAGCTGGGAGAAGCAGCGAGGCGTGACGCGGCAGCAGGAGGATAAGAAAGGTGAGAAGGATTAAAGGACTTGATAAAGAAAGGAGACGAGAACAAAAGCAATAATGAGGAATTGGAGAGGAAGGGGGTGGAAAAGGGACGGCTAAACGTGGCACCCTCGCGCGTCTAAAGGCTGGAGGACAAAGGAAACGATTAAAGAGGAAGAACCGGGAAACGGATAAAGAAAGTGGCGCATAAAGTCATGATGCAGAACAAGAACAGGCAACGTCGAAGCAGAGAAGGGAGGAAGGGGGAGGGAGAGAGGGGAAGGAGAGAAGAGCAACAGGGAGAGAGAAGAAAGAGGACGACTTGGTGGAGAGGGGGAGGGAAGAGAGGAAGGGAATACGAAGAATAAGGGAGAGGGGCAGGCTATGAGGTAGAGACAGAAGGGAAGAAAAGGAGGATAAGGGAGGCAGAAGAGTGAGACTGGTGAGAGGAGGAAGTGAGAAGGGAGGGTGAAGGAGAAGCAGCGGCGTCAGTGTTTGTGGCGGTTAGTGGTTTCGTGAGTCGTCGCTGGTTGTTGCTTCAAGCAGCGTCGTGCGGGCAGGAGCGCGGTCGCCGGAGAGTGCAGTCTCGTCCCGAAATCAGCCGCGAGCCCCTTGAAGCTTCCTCTTAAGTCCTTGCTATTTCGACCTCCTTTTTCGAGCCATGGCTATTCGGAGCCTGGTCTTGGTCCCGGCTATTTAGTCTATACTTTGTGTCCTAGTTATTTCGGCCACTGCACTGAATCCTTGAAATACTTCGAGTTCTGGCTACAGTGACTTCAACGCCCTCCCAGAAATGAGTCCTTCCCTAGCATTTGCCGTCGTCTCTGTATCCTCAACCGACACAAAATTTCACCTTCACTCTCCTCTTGTAAATTGATATTAGATGATAAAAGGGGGTGGAAGGGGGGGCGGCAACAGGAAATGGGCAACTGACTGACGGTTAGACAAATCAAGACGCTAGTAACGTCTTTGAATGTTTTTGCACAGTATTTGGGCGTCTCGGACTGGTCTCTTCCGCTCTTCCTCTGCCCGCTGTCGCTCCCCACATGCTCTGGGTATCATTACATTGTTTGAGCCATTGTCTTGCTTGTGTAATTGTGATTATCTTACTCCCTCGCGGAATGGGACGCAAGCAAGGCTCGGTTGTCCTCAATTCCAAAACTGACAGTGTAGCCTTTCGAACTCTCTCTCGCTCTTTCTCTTTTTCTCTCTCTCTATCTCTCTCTTTCGAATCCAACCTACCTTTCCCCGCCCCCTCGCCCCTCCCCCTTCCCGACGCGTCTTGCACCAGCTGCCGCACCGAGCCAGCGCGACACGACGCGAGATCCTGTCAGGCCGGAGAACGAGTCTGGTGTAACGGCAGCCTATTCGTTGCCAGAAAACGTGACCTGCATGTTACGGCCAAGGCGCCTCATCATTCAGTCACCGGGTCAGCACGCATAGCTCTTGACGCGAAAAGGAATGAGAAACTATGGGCTCTCGAGGTCTAAATAGTTTTCCTTCCGCGACGTGGGTGTGTGGGCGAAATCGGTAAGGGAACAATCATACACATAAAGCGCATGGATACATACTCGTGTATATACTCCTCACCTACCACTTCTCCACCTCTTCCTATTTTTCTCCTTTCGCTTTTCTTATCCACATTCTCTTTCTCCTTTCGCTTTTCTTATCCACATTCTCTTTCTCCTTTTTCTTCGCCCTATCCTCTCCTTTCCTTCTCCTCCTTTTCCTCCCCCCTTCCCCCTTTTCCTTTTCCTACTGCTTTTTCCTTCTCCCCCTCCCCTCCTTTCCTCCTACTCCTTTTCCCTTTCTCCCTCCCCTCTCCTCCTCCTCCTCCTCCCCCAACACACAAACACACGATGGGCGCGGCAGGAATCCCGCCTGACGTCTCCCCCCTCTAGCCCCTCCCCCCTCCCCCCCTCCCCCTTCTCCCCTTTCCCCCCTCACACCACTCAATTATTTGTTCTCTCCACATCCCCTTCCATAAGTATTTTATAAACACATATATATATATATATATATATATATATATATATATATATATGTGTGTGTGTGTGTGTGTGTGTGTGTGTGTGTGTGTGTGTGTGTGTGTGTGTGTGTGTGTGTGTGTGTGTGCGTGTGTGTATGTGTGTGTGTGTGTGTGTGTAGACACACATCCATGCATACGCATATATATATATATATATATATATATATATTTATATATATTATATATATATGCATATACATATATATATATATAGTTATATATATTATATATATATGCATATACATATATATATATATATATATATATATATATATATATATATATATATATATATTTATATATATTATATATATATGCATATACATTTATATATATATATATATATATATTTATATATATTATATATATATATATATATATATATATATATATATACATACATGTGAATGATTACCCTTTCCTCAAGAACTTTGGAACCTTACACGACCAGAATGTCTACCATATTTGTAACCTTCACCACACCTTCATCACCAGCCCCCTCCCCCCCCCCCCCCTGGCAGTGACATCATCCCCATCACCCTCCCCGCTAACACTGACATCACCAACACTCCCCGTCACCCTCTTTAATACACCATCTTCTCAACAATCATTGCAGCATTACTCCCGAGATGATGTATTGTGCCCTCTGCCCCTCCGCTGACATCACCATCATATCTATCATGCACTAAACGCCATTTCTGTCATGCACTGAACTGACATAAGCTTGGGGATAAGATAAACCCTCTAAGTGCATCTGACATTACTTTCGACTATTATTACCGACTGTTAAGGAGCTACTTTACATATCCAGTGAACAAAATTAATCGGTGCACAGATATCAAGCTGTTATCGATACAAGGCAAGGACGTCAGTAAAGGCTGGAGTATAAGGTCATGCTAAGTAGTACTCAGCCGTGTTTTGTGCGTGACTATTTGTATCTAATTTTTCGTAGATTTAATTAATATAAAGATATAGAGACATATAAAGACTGAGATAGAAAGATACGGAGAATATTTTAAATATATAAATAGGGGAAGAGAGAGAGAGAGAGAGAGAGAGAGAGAGAGAGAGAGAGAGAGAGAGAGAGAGAGAGAGAGAGAGAGAGAGAGAGAGAGAGAGAGAGAGAGAGAGAGAGAGAGAGAGAGAGAGAGAGAGAGAGAGAGAGAGAGAGAATATCAAACAAGGCTTGTTTATTTCTTTATTTCTCAATTCATCCTCCTGCCTGTCTTCACAATCCCCCTCACCCCCTGAATTTACCTGACCTCAACAGGAGTTCCGGTCACGTGACCAGCCAGGAGAACCTGGCTTCCGGCCACCGACCAATAAGCGGCCGCCAGCTACTGGACAGGAAAGGGAGGGAGAAGGGGGAGGGAGACAATGAATCCCTTCCCTTCTTAATCCAAAGAAGACGAAAGAAAGTCAAAGAATAAAGACTGGGGATAAAAGGAAAATGTGAAGATCGACTAAGAAGAAATTAAGAAACGGATACAGATAAAGAAATGAAGGTTCATGAAAAGCGACACAATGGACGCGCATAAACCGGGAGGGGAAAGTGGCATCGCGTGCATGCAGGCACAGAGGGAGGGTGAGAGGAAGTGCACTAGGATGACCTTTATTCATTATTTAAAAACTATAACAACATCACAAGGTCTCCTGAAGCCCCGCCCCATCCCCTGTCCTGCCCTACGCCTCTTCTCGCCGCCTAAATTGGGAAGTTTTACCAGCTGCCCTCAAAGCACCTGCCGAGACGTAGGCCTATATCACAGTCCATTACATTTACACCTGAGCCTCTTTTCGAAAAGAATATACGAAGAAATGCGTAGTTTTAGATATATGTGTTATCCAGGGATGGGTCTAATTTGTGTATAAATGAAATAAAAAAGGTCAGTTGTTATTGAGGTTGCGTGATTATTGGCTGTGAGGCATTATGGATGGCGCCACGCCCGCGCACGCTTGTGGCTCCTCCTTTGTCAACGTCGCCCCTGCTGTGTTCTGGAGCTTCTTCATGCTTTTCCTTTTTATTCCGCGCTCTCTCTCACTCCTTCCATACTTCTCTTCCCTTCCTCTATTTTCCTCTCTCTTTCTCTCCCTTCCTCTTCCTCGCTCCCCCTCCCTCCTTTACCTACCACTGAACTACTCCCATTGTTACTCTTAACCTCACTCCTACTCCTGAACCTGCTCCTACTCTCGCCTGGCCGAAGGGAGCCGGGAAAGACAACTGCATTAGTATTGGACAATGGCCTCTTGAAACACCTGCAGGCAGCGACACAGGACCAGGGTAAAGGAAAGGGACGGGGAAGGGGAGGGGGGGATAGGGGAAGGGGAAAGGAGGAGGGAGATGGGGTATTCAAGGGGGTTGGTAGCAATGGGTCCCTGCTTGCATGGCGTGAAAACTTACTGGCGAAAAGAATATCCATCAGTTTCACTTGACAGTACGATTGATTTTCATCCTTCTAACAGAACTTTTTCCTTTTCAAGTGGGATGGTTTAGTATGGAGAGACAACAATAAAAAAATAAGACGGAAAGAAAATGAGAGAGACTGAAAGTTGGGAAAGAGATGCGAGGCAGAGAAGAGAGGAGAGAAATGAATGTCGAGAAACAACATTGCAAGAATCATTCAGTACTATCCAAACATTCCTGTTCTCTCTCTCTCTTTCTCTCTCTCTCTCTGTGTGTCTCTGTCTCTCTCTCTCTCTCTCTCTCTCTCTCTCTCTCTCTCTCTCTCTCTCTCTCTCTTTCTGTATATATATATATATATATATATATATATATATATATATATATATATATATATATATATATATATATATATATATATATATATATATATATATATATATATATATATATATATATATATATATATATATATATATATATATATACACATATACATATATATGCATACATACATATACTTATATGTGTATATGTATACATTTTTTCTTCCTCCCCCCTCCCTCTCTTCGTCTCTTTCCTTTCCCATCCTCACTCCATCTTCTACCCCTTTTCTAGTTTGATACCATAATGGATAAGGAATCTGGAAATCAAGCATTATAAAACAGCAGCACTAATAATCTCGAACGCAAGCATGAACTGAACACCAAGGACAAAGCACTTGCACGACTAAGGTTAGGGATGAGGAGGTGGGGGAATGGGAAGGGACAAGAGAGGAGGAGGGAGGAGGAAATGGAGGGAGGGAGGGAGGGAGAGGGAGAGGGGGAGGGAGAGGGGGAGTGAGGGAGGGAGAGGGAGGGAGGGAGGGAGAGGGGGAGGGAGGAGGAGGGAGAGGGAGAGGGGAGGGAGAGGGAGGGAGGGAGAGGGGGAGGGAGGGAGGGAGGGAGGGAGGGAGGGGGGAGGGGCAGGGAGGGAGGGAGAGAGGGAGATAGAGAGAGAAATAGAGAGAGAGAAAGAGAGAGAGAGAGAGAGAGAGAGAGAGAGAGAGAGAGAGAGGAGAGAGAGAGAGAGAGAGAGAGAGAGAGAGAGAGAGAGAGAGAGAGAGAGAGAGAGAGAGAGAGAGAGAGAGAGGAGAGAGAAGAGAGAGAGAGAGAGAGAGAGAGAGAGAGAGAGAGAGAGAGAGAGAGAGAGAGAGAGAGAGAGAGAGAGAGAGAGAGAGAGAGAGAGAGAGAGAGAGAGAGAGAGAGGAGAGAGAGAGAGAGAGAGAGAGAGAGAGAGAGAGAGAGAGAGAGAGAGAGAGAGAGAGAGAGAGAGAGAGAGAGAGAGGTGGGCATTATACAGATACGTAAAAGTTACAACAATAGTTCATCTCGGTGGAAATATGCATGAACTCACTGCTGAAACAATCATGCACACGCACCGAAGAAGACATACAAGCTCTGTTTTTTTTCGAGGGGTCGAGGGGATTCTTACGATTTATTATTTTTCTAATGTTTTAGTTTCCAAATTAGAAATACAAATGGTCGGGTTACGACCACGTGATTTGATGACTTCTTCCGGCACTGTACCTTCTGCTTGCTTCGCATCCTTACTCTTCCACCATTTCTAAAGCTCTTCTCCACCAGTCCTTTCATTACTCTTGAAAATTTAACTGCTCAAACCCCATCTCCCTCTAGACTTATTCCTCCAACCTCACCCCCTCCCCCTTCTCAGACGGAGGGGATGACGTCATCACGACGGTACGCCGCAGTGTTGCCACATCCCTCAGGCAGAGACGATTCCTGCCACGGGGAAGGCGGAGGTGACGAGAGAGGGGGAGGGAGAGAGAGGAAGAGTAGAAGGGGGCGTAACCTTTCGCGAAAACAGCCCCTTTTCTCTCCGTGATGTTGTATCTCTGACTGTTTTTTGCATTACTAGCCACCTAATCTTTAGATTGCTTCTGTCGCCTCGTCGAATCTGAATCTTTCTTTGTATATATTTACTAGCACTTGATGGTCTCGAGGCCTACCTGCATACCAATCCCCTTTGCTAATAGTCTGTTTACCGGCGTCCTGGCTTGCTTTTTACCCTCTGTCTGCCCGCCTCTTTATTTGCTTTCAGTTCGTGCGTTTGCGCCGGTGTTTGTACGACCCCGCATGGCAACAGGTAAAAAAAGGCTCGGGTTTGTGAGGCTGTGAATGGTAACGACTGGGTCTGCATGAATGATATATTTTTTTACGAGCTACAGTCATGAGGCAGTATCGTGGCTAGGAAGCCGGTTGCCATGACGACCGCCCACCGGCTCGGCAGTGCACAACCAGCAGTTTATGTGGTCAGCGAGCTTTCCTGGATTCCTCGCCCCTCAAACCTCGGAACCCAAGAGTATTACTATCCTCACATCACTCTGACTGCCTGCCTCTCCCTCCTCCCCCCCCTATCTCTCTCTCCTTCCCACCCCTTTCTCTCTCTGACATCCTTTCACCGCATGTTCGTATATCACTGGCTCAGTCACACACCTCGCCTGAGTTGACCTGTCATCGTTGCCTCGTCTGCTACTCTCATCAACCACAAGTCTCACCTGTTCTCTCTCTCTCTCTCTCTCTCTCTCTCTCTCTCTCTCTGACGATGCTTGTTTGATGCTTGTGGGAAAGACGGAGCGAGCTCTGCGACAGCGAGTGGGCACTAAACCAAATAATGATCGCATGACCAGATAACAAAAGAGTCGCAATACCAGCATAACCAGCACACAGTAGTCCGTCTTTGGGGAAGAGGGTGGCGGTGGGGGGAAGGGGGAGAGGGAGGGGAGTTTTGGGAGGGATGGTGGAAGGAGAGGGCGAGGGCAGGGGAGAGGGGAGCTAAGGGAGGTGGAAGGAGAGGGCTAAGGTAGGGGGTAAGGAGGAAAGGGATGGGAGTGAAGGCAGGGGAGGCAGCAAGAGAGGGACAGGGGGGGGGCATAGGATGGGTATGTGGAAGGAGAGGGGAGTTCGGGGGCGGAGGGCTGGGAGAAGGGGGTGGGAGGGAGGTGAGAAGGAAACGGGCTAGGAGGGTGAGGGCGCGGGAGGGAAAGAAAAGGTAGGGGGATGGGGAGGGGAAGATAAGTGAGCGGAAGAGGAGAAATAGGGATGGGGAGAAGGGGGAAAGGATACAGGACACTTTGATAGTTTTGCGGAGCGTCTCTCAAATTCGGCGAGGCAAATGGCATAAGGGAGGGAGGGAGGGAAAAAGAGAGAAAGAGTGAGAGAGAGAGAGAGAGAGTGAGAGAGAGAAGAGAGAGAGGAGAGAGAGAGAGTGAGAGAGAGAGAGAGTGAGAGAGAGAGAGAGAGAGAGAGAGAGAGAGAGAGAGAGAGAGAGAGAGAGAGAGAGAGAGAGAGAGAGAGAGAGAGAGAGAGAGAGAGAGAGAGAGTGAGAGTGAGAGAGAGAGAGAGAGAGAGTGAGGACAGAGTGAGAGAGAGAGAGAGTGAGAGAGAGAGAGTGAGAGACAGAGTGAGAGAGAGAGAGAGTGAGAGAGAGAGAGTGAGAGAGAGAGAGTGAGAGAGAGAGAGAGAGAGAGAGAGAGAGAGAGAGAGAGAGAGAGGAGAGAGAGAGAGAGAGAGAGAGAGAGAGAGAAAGAGAGAACTACGTAAACGAAGAAAGAAGTTTTAAGTACAAGCGAGCGGTGACAGATGGCACAGACGGGCTGGGTGACAGGGGCGAGCTGTTAACGTTATTGAGCTTATCACAATCCTAATGGGACAATTACAAGCAGCGTGACAGTAACAGTTCCTCAGTCATTCGAGAAGATTCGGCGCAGGCAATGTAGCCAGAGCCTTTCGCCGCGCCGCCCTTGGAGACGACCCGGGGAGACCTGCTCCTTCCCTCACCTGAGCGACAGGCGCGCGGCCGTGCGCTCTGGCAGTACCGGCGAGCACTGTCTGTCTGTCACTTGCTGCTCGAGTCGCGGCTCTTGGCAACAGGTGGTTTTCTTCGGTAGGATTAACACGTAAAAAAAACGTAATGAATAATGGAAAGAAACTAGAATAAACCGGTTTAGGAATTGAACCGGAAAGACGGAGTGTCCGATCGACATGAAATGAAAATCAATTAAGCCGAAAAGGTGATGTCACTCTCGACCTTCACCCACTATGGCTCCCGAAAACATAGCATTGTTACCACACCCCGCTGTGTACGGGGAAACCTTGGCTTCGAGCGCCGCAGTCGGGATTCCTGCTAACAAAGGCAAAAATGATGACATCCTGTCCTGGTAACACTGCTTCGACGCCGTCATTTCCGGATTAAGAAGAAAACGCGACGGGGGAAAGGAGGGGATGAGAGAGGGAAGGGGGGGCGAGGGAGCAGGAGGAGGGGGAGGGAGGTACTTAAGAAGGAGGTCAGTTAGTCACGCAATAATTACATCTTGAAGGCTCCTTCGCATCAAACCTTGGGTGTCCTGGGGGTGATTCATCAGCCCCTCCCGGCCGATTCATAAGACCGTGATTTCATCTCTGCTGCCTTGTCGGCGCGCCGTGTCAGCGTTGCTCTCACACGACTAAAGGAGATAGAGTGCATCTGTACACACACACACACACACACACACACACACACACACACACACACACACACACACACACACACACACACACACACACACACACACACACACACACACACACACACGTGCGTACATGCAGAAAAACTCGCTTAATGAAGTCTTAAGTCTCTGTGATGCAGTTACGCCGCCTGACTGACGGTGGTTATTTAAATGTTCGTGAAAATGCTCAACATTTAGGCTCCTGTCTGATTCGTGTTAACGTAATCTTGGACATTATTTGCTTGGTGACAACTAATGCCTTGGCAAATATATCCCATTTATCATTTTTATGATATGATAAGTGTGTTTTGTGTTTTGATGCCATGGTTCTTGCATGGCTCAAGTTACTAGCATTATGATTTTTTTTTTTTTTACAATGACTAGGAAATCACAGTTGGTTATTTAAAGCCACAGAAAAGAAAACTCTGCTGTTGTTTTCGACGTCGAAAAATTGCAGCCAAATTCATGACCGTAAGTCATGCGGGAACTGGGAAACAGGCTCTGAGTCCTTGTCCTAACAGACGCGAGAAGACCGATAAACACGGGAGACACAGAAGTCACAAAGACCTCCTCAGACTATACTATTTCGGGCCATCTGCATATCGGGGATTCTGTAAGTCTTGGCCTCCTGTCCTGACCTCTTGGGAGGAGGCCGAGGGTGAGAGCAACCGGCGGTGCAAGCAGAGTCGGGGCGATGTGAGTGACCCGGCGGGCGTAAGGGTGTCGCAAGTATCGTGTGGGCAACTGTGGGCGTCGAGATGAAATAGGACTTTTCCAACCCTGTCGGTAGGGACTCGAGGCCGGTTACTCGGAGATGTCAAGGACGGACGAAGGTTGCAGGCCGTGATTTCGGGGCGGCGCCTCCCCTGGCTGAGTCGTGCAGGTGATCATCCTCGCCGACGTCCCCTTCCCGTCCCTGTCCCTGTCCCCTCCCCTCCCCGACAAGCCTAACAGGATCAGGTGTCAGGGCCGCCCGCGGAATATGCACTTGAAGGTATGCCTGTCTGGCGCCGGCAATGCAAGTGCGGCTGGTTGCGGCAGAGGGTCATGTTCACGCCCACACGGCCGTTCGAGGTCATGTACGGTCAGGTGTCGCTCGGTACACTTACCTTTGTGCCGATCTGGTTGCCGCATTGGCCGGTCTGGACGTGCACGATTTCTCTCATTTTGGAGGATGTGTGATGAGGAGTTCTCGGAGAGATGAGTAGCGTCCGCCGAGCACGACACTCTACTGTCAACTGAAGCTCAGCGCGCTGCCTCGCACCTTTTCTCCTGACCACAACCCACACTAGTCAAGCGAGCATCTATGCTTTCCAGATCCTCGAGATCGTTTTAAATGTGTTTATTCGTAGCCACTAATTGCAAATTTACACTAGACAAGTACGATAAAGGTGAGGATCTTATTTTATTATTCACTTAGGTTCACAGGACTCTTAAAGAGAAGGATTTAGTGTTTTGGCTTTAAGCGAATGTAGGAGGGCTGGTGCGGGACTCAAAGTGGGAGGGGCTTGACACGGGCCACCACACTCCTCGTCCTCCCCCGCTGCCTTCATCCTCCTCCTTCTCTTTCGTCTTCTCCTTCTTTACTTCTTTTCTTCCACCTCCTCCTCCTTTTCCTACCCCTTCTCCATCTTCTCCTTCCCCACCCTGCTCCCTCTTCCTTTCTTCTTTTTTTCCTCTGTTTCTTTCTACTCCATCCTTTCCCTCGTTTCTATTACTCTTTCTCATTTTTTCTCCTACTTCTTTTTTTTTTTATCGCCATCATCATTATCATAATCTATTTTTCTTCTTCGTCCTTTTCTTTTCTCCTCCTCCTTCTTTTCCTTCCACTCCTCCTCCCCTCTCTTTTCCCCTTAAGTCCTCCTTCGTACTCGTCCTATAAGCCCCTTCTTTCCCTCCCTTTCCCAGTTCATAATTCTCCACGACCTCCTTATCCCTTTTCCTTCTCCTCCTCTTCTTCTATATTTACTACTTCTTCTCCTACTGTTTCCTCATCCTCTTCTTCTTCGTCTTCTA
>NC_091567.1:16795274-16797774 GCF_042767895.1 Penaeus vannamei
TTTATGACTGTCCGTCTGTCTGCCTCTATGTCTGTCTGTCTATCTGTCTCTTTGTCCGTCTATCTGTCTCTATATCTGTCTGTCTGTCTGTCTTTATTTCTGTCCGTCTGTCTGTCTCTCTCCATCCGTCTCTTTCATTTTTTCTACCTCTTTCAAAAGACCCATTATAGTGGAGGTAAAAGTTAATATATGAATAATTTACGGAAGTGCCAGCAGTTATGCTTTTTTGCCAAATATTTAAGCAGGGAATCTAAACTTTATGGCTGTATAAGAAAACGCGTTGCAAGTGCTATGGAATAAAGGTGAAAGTCCTGTTGAATAGAGATACAAAGCGAGACGACAAAAAAAAACAAAAAAAAAACAGGGGCCGCTGTATTCGAAATTAATTATTGTCGACATGTAACCTCTGATTATGCACCGTGCCTCTAAGTGGTTGCGTAGTGATTTCCAAACAATTTCATGATTCAATTCACTGTAAGAAACTGGTTCCGTAAGCCGGGTATCTTTAAGGCACGATCAAAGGCAAAATTTACTTCCTTAAAAGTTTTCTGAGGATAACTTTTATTTATTATTATTATTATTATTATTTCTTTTTTTTACATTTTTCAACATAGTTAAGATATATCCATTACGATGCTATAATGAATGCAGTTATTCACTCTCATATTTTTTTTTTCTCTTAAAATGAATGGAAGTGTATTAGAAGGTCATATGTCTCCATCTCTCTGTCTCTGTCTCTGTCTCTCTCTCTCTCTCACTCTCACTCTCACTCTCACCCTCTCTCTTCCTCTCTCTCTCTCACTCACGCTCTCTCTCTCTCTTATTTGAAGGTCAGTTTCCTGCATTATGAATTCCACCATTTGACTCGCATGATTCTGGACTCGCCCATGCATAATCCAGAAGGGCGAAAGCGGAAAGAACTCACTATGTTTTTTTTCTCTATTGCTATAGTACTAACCACAGTATGAATATCTTCTATTCTAACAGGTAGGCTGGAAATTATAAGATTTGTTTATGTCTCTAGCAGAATCTATTATACCATTTTTAAACGTTAATTTCCCCTTAACTTTGTTATTTTGTATTTTCATCATGAAGTAATACAAGCCCTTTTTCCCACTTTAGCTTTGTCATTGCCTGGTACTAATCTCGAATTATTTCCATTGAGTGTAAATGTTACCAAAGCCATAGTTCATTGAGAAAAAAATGAATTGGAGGTCCATGGAATATCAAAAACACTAATACCGTCCAGCATCGACGATACGTATTATTGAGAATGATCCATCAGATTTTGCTTACTAGTGATCGATCTATAAAGTCTGTTGAATTTCCTGCCTTGGATGTTCAATTTTGAACATCTTCCTGTGTACTCCCTCTGTCCTGACTTCTTTCAATCTTCATTAGTGTTTGGGACGGCTCATCTCTTTTGAAGTTTATTCCGAACCAGGACTGATTACTTTCGTTGAATTTTCAGGAATCAACAGGTTATCGATCATAGTGAACGTAACAACACGATATCCCAGGTCTGAGACATCACAGTGAGAGTGGTGTTCCGGTAGCGTACAATTTCCAGCCGTTCATGGAAGCTCCGCATATTGCCCTTGACCTAAACCTGAACTATGTACGTTACTAAGGCTGTCGGACAACCAGTGATAAACGTTATGTCTATTGTAGTGGAAGAAGATTGCTTTTTTAAGGCTCTCTATAAGGAGGGAATTATTTTGAACCTGTTTGTCTTTCCCTGTCTCGCTCCTCTCTGCCTGTATCTCTCTGACATTACCCTTTTTTTTTGCCTGTCAGTCCCTGTCTGTCCGTCAATCAGTATAAGCGACTTTCCATGTGTTCTGTCGTTTTTCTGCTTTTTCCTTTGTTTGACGCCTCTGGGCTAAATACTCTTCGCATTTCCATTGTTTTTATTGTAAGTTTACTTCCATTTTACTCCATTGATGGTGAATAGGCTTTGGAAGTACTAGTGGTTTTTATGGAGCAACTAATGTTCTTTCTTGCTTTAGACAGTTTTTGTCTGTCTCGTGTTTATCAATTTCGTCGGCTCATGCTGTGTTCCTTAGTATTTTAATTCAAGAATTTGTGGCGATAAAAAAGTCCCGCCTTCATTTTGCAGATAAAGAAAAGAAGGAAGTTCTTAATGTTAATCCTCTTGCTCTCCGTTGTCTACGGCACTCTTCTCCTTATCTTTTATGAACACAGCTCCTTCTGCGACGCCAAGGACACGGCGTTTCCACTTAGTCACTGGATATGACAGACACTTGATTTCAGCCGTATTAACACTGGGGATGTGGCAAATTATAAAATTCTGAATAATACTCTTGTCTCTCTCACCCCCTCTCTCTTTCTCTATTTGTCTCCTCCTCTACATGCCTGCCTGTCTGTCTGTTTATATCTGTCTTTCTGTCAGGATCTTTCTCTACCTTTCTGTCTACCTGTGTCCGTCTGTGTCTGTCTGTCTGTCTATCAGTCAGTCAGTTTGTCTGTCTGTCTGTCT
>NC_091567.1:16827774-16830274 GCF_042767895.1 Penaeus vannamei
TATATATATTCATTATCTGATCCTTTCTCTTTCTTTCCTTATCTTGTTCTTTAACGTTCTTTCATTGTTGTTTATGTTTTAATTTTCCTTTACACACACACACACACACATGTATATATATATATATATATATATATATATATATATATATATATATATATATATATATATATATATATATATATACGTATTTATTTAAACATTTATATATATGTATATATAATATATATATATATATATATATATATATATACATACATACATATATATATATATATATATATATATATATATATATATATATATATATATATATATAGAAACACACATACGAGCAAGGGAGAGGACGGAGCGAGGCCCACAGCCCCGACCCTCGCCATGAGTCAACCCAGACAAGAAAATATCTCCGACTCCGAAAGAAGCAAATCTCGCGTGGTGTCCACAGCCCCTTCGCTGCCCTTGCTTCTGTCTGTCTGTTTTGTCTTTGTTGCCCGAATGAATCCCCTTATTCGGCTCGGTTGCCCGTGTCACTCTGTGTACGTAAGGGACCCTTTTGGCAGCGCTTATTTGTCTGACTGCTTCTGCCCGCTGTATCCGTCGGTGTCTGCGTGCGTTCGGATCCGTCTGCGTCCGCACTTATCTCTATGAATCTGAGTTCCTTTCTCTGTCTGATGTCTGGTCCTTCGTTTTGTCAGCTTTTGTTCCTGGCGTAACTGTCTTCCGTACTACAAGCAACAAATCTATTATACTGTGTGCATGATTCTTGCACGATGCCACGGTTGTTTATTTATTTATTTATTTCACCTATATGGAACAATTGTTAGTCTTTATTTGACTTGATTTGTTTATTCATATTATTCTAAATCTGATCTGTGCAATGAAAATATCTTAGATACTTGCCACTCACCGTAATTACACGTCATAATCATTAGAGACAATGCTGAAAAACACGTTCATTTCCTCTCTGCAACTGGCACCCACATAGCCTGGATTCTTCGTTAATCATTAGAAACTTCCTTTCACAACTGGAAATGAAACGAATGTTTTATACAGTTTGTATTCAGAATTTCTGATATCATCAACAATATTTCAAGGCATGCTGTAAGATCGCAGTTTTACTTAAAACACTAAAATTACAATCTACATTTATAACAAAAATACAGTTGGAAAAATTCAACACGGCAATTTCTTTCCTTTGAATTCTTGGAGAACGTTCAAGAAATGTGAAAACTATAGGCAAGACATGATTAAGGAATTATGAAGCAAGACCCAGGCGAGGTAGAAATGAGCAGGGAATATACTGGAAACAGGACAAAAGCAAGACCCGGGTTTGACGCAAGACAAGACAGAGTTGTAAGCATTATAAAACCAAAGAGGAAAATAGACATTAGCAATACAAAACCAAGTCATATGCAAGAATTAATACAAACTAAGGCATAACCTAGTTTGCAAAAACGTTATAAACATAACAAAACAAAACGAAACAGAGTTCTACAACAAAACCATAGTTGGGAAAAAAACAGGTCAAAAACGAGACAAACCAAAGCATAAACAAGCTGTACGCAAGATAACCAAACCATAATCAGGAAAAAAACAAGGTAAAGCCAAATTACATGCAAGCCATCATCAAAATAAATCCAAGCCATAATCAGATCAGAAACAAAACACACCAAACATATGCAAGCCATAAGCAAAATATAACCAAACCATAATCGTGTTAAAAACTAGATAAAACCGAACCGCAAGCAAGACACAAGCAAGCCCTAGGCAAGACGCAAGCGAGTCGTAAGCAAGACAGGCAAGCCATAAGCAAGACACAAGCTGGTGTAGAGTCACGTGTCGCCGCCAGAACCGCAAGACGTAACTGAATATTGTTTATCGACGACGCCATTCCCTGCTGAGCTTCATTTACGGGCTGGTGTGATGGCGGAGGAAAGAGAGGGAGAGGGAGAATGGAGAAGAAAAGGGGAAATGAAAAGGAGGAATAATGTGAGAAAGAAGAACAGGAAAAGTGAGAAAGAGAGCGGGGAATATAACGGGAGAAATGGCATGAAGTGAAATGACAATGGGGAAAGAGAAGAAGGAACAATAATATGGGGAAAGAGAGAGAGAGAGAGAGAGAGAGAGAGAGAGAGAGAGAGAGAGAGAGAGAGAGAGAGAGAGAGAGAGAGAGAGAGAGAGAGAGAGAGAGAGAGAGAGAGAGAGAGAGAGAGAGAGAGAGAGAGAGAGAGAGAGAGAGGGTGAAACGGTCTAAAAAAAGAAGGAAATGAGAGGAAGATAAACAAGAAAGTAGAGATGGAGAAATAGGGGAAAGTGAAGATGAGAGAGAAAAAAGGATGACAAGAAAAAAAGAGGTTAAATGAAGACGAAGAGAAAATAAAGCAAGAAAAAGATGTCGCGCTTTCCTTTCCGCGACGGTCAGGACAAAAAGAGTTGAAAATAAAATAAAAAATAAAATGGAGGAAGAAGGAACGGAGATGAGAAGTTACATGAATGCGAA
>NC_091567.1:16837774-16860274 GCF_042767895.1 Penaeus vannamei
AGTTATCTCTTTCCGAGATAGTTGGTGGGAATATTGCTTTTAAAACCCAAGTATGTATATTTCGTGTTTTATTTTGTTATTATATGCTCATCAAGGACTGTTATGATTTGTACTTTATAAAAAGACATTTCCACATGTCTGGCATCACTGAAGAGGGCCTGCCTGCCTTGGAAAGCGTTTTAAGCAGGGAACGGTACAGCGCTTGGCAAGAATTCTTGCCAAGCGCTCCCCTGCTTAAAACGCTTTTAAATGTCTTGTCGGACTCTGAATATATAGTATCTGATTAAAATACTTCATTCTTATTTCATTTTTACTTTACTCACTTACTTTCTATTCTTTACTGTGTAATATTGGCCACCGTTCATATTATGGGTAATTTTCTATATTACGTCCGCATGACCGATATCGACGATTTTGGTATCGTTGGATTCCTCTCACTCTCCACATTGCAAATATATAGTTTTTATTGCGCGCTAACCCCCCGTTAGCGACAAACTTGGCCCCGATAGCAGGGGAGGGCATGAAAGGTTCCAGGGAAAATGCGGGTTAAATAGCACTAATAATATAACGCACAGTGAAAATAACCATGGTTATTCACATAACTTTCCATAATAACCATGGTTATTCACATAACTTTCCATTGCAGGGGGCTACGCCCCCTGCGACCCTCCCTGGGGGGGGGGGGGGCTGCCGCCCCCCAACCCCCGCCGAGGAAAAAACCTCCACCACGTATTCATGGAAGGATAGAGCGTTACACAATCATCGTCGATGTCGGAGCAGGGGGCGTATTACCTCGTAAGATTCTCACTGAATCAGCATATTAACCTTATTATAGTTAGCATTGTATATAGAGACGATTGTAGTATAATCAGGATAAACACGGTGGCCCGCCCTCGTCAGCGGGTTTTGCGCTTTTTTCGATGTTACACCGATGGCCTCAAAGTCGAGTTTCCCTTCCTCTGGAATAACGACATTCATATTCCTAACCGAAATAACCGTCGCGTTCAGAAGTCAGTCATAGTCGGCGCGATGGCCGAGTGTGGAGGGTGCTCGTATTCCGAGACGGATTTTCTGCGCGAGATTGCCATTAGCCAAGAAAAAATGCTAGATATGTGCTTCCTCCACGGCCTCCTTCGTCGTGAGAAAGATTGCGGCAGGTGCGGGCAGCCAGCACCTGAATGTGAGGTTGCATCACTTCCTGTGTGCTGCAGCGTCGCTGTATCCCCCGGCCTAGGACCTCCTGCCGGACGCACCCTGCCTCCTTCACATTTTGCGGCAAAGGAGCACCCTCCCTAGTAATTAGCGGCATTAATAAATCAGGTTAGTACCTTAAAAATCCTAGGTTATTGTAGGTTATCGGCTCCGCATCTAGTTCGTGCGCTCTATCCTGCCGTGAATACGTGGTGGAGGTTTTGTTTCCTCGGCGGGGGTTGGGGGGCGGCAGCCCCCCAACCCCCGCCGAGGAAACAAAACCTCCACCAGCCCCCTTTAATGGAAAGTCATATGAATAACTATGATTATTTTCACTGTGAGGTTAAATTATTAGGTTAATTTTCTATATTATGTCCGGCGCTCTGACATCGTCGCCCCCGCAATCGGGACCAAGTTTGTCGCTAACGGGGGCTTAGCGCGCAATAAAACCTATCTATTTGCATTATATAGAGTGAGAGGAATCCAACGATACCAAAATCGTCGATATCGGTCATGCGGACGTAATATAGAAAATTACCGACATTTTTAATAATACATGTTGATGACGAAAAAAACTATTTTTAATAAAGACAAAAAAAACATTAAAATAACAACACACGATTTTGAAATCTTTTAAGGTATTTTCTTATAAATATATAGGGACGGTCATCAAAACAAAAACACAACGCTTTTTCGCGCACGCGCACAATACTGGTGGGCGAAAGATCAACAATGGCCGCTGAATCAGATGTGAGAACGATGTCAACCTACTACAAATCTCTCGATTTAGTGGCTAAAAACGTCTTGATGAAAATCTTAAGTATTCTAAAGGTACAGAAAGCTTACCAGATCCTTTCTCTCTCTCTGATGACTGGTCTGAAATCCCCAATGACTGGCTCGATGTTAGTTCTGGTGATATTTATCTCTACCTAATTCACACGCGGGGTAGTTACACAAGAGGAGTTGAAAGCCTACAAATCACTCGAAGCTTTCAAGTATTTTTCTTAATTTTTAAAACAAAATAGGATAATGGAATCTGGTATTCAACATCAGAAAAAATCAGAATACAGCTATCTGTATTTGCTGGGCCATACTAATTGTTTGGTTTGCCGACCTTTACACAAATACCTGGTGTTTACACATAAAAAGAATTAAAGGCCCACAAATCTCTGGAAGGGTACAAGTAAGTACTCAATTCTGCTTATAATAAGACTGGTTCGTAGTCGTAGGATTAAATTCTGAACTTTGTCTATTAGGCGTTTTTTTCGAAAAAGTTGCTCAACACAGGGGTTTTATCAATATTTTTGGACGTTATAACCAGACTTTTCTAAAAGGTTAAATTTACATTCCCACGCAATATTCATCATGATACCTTGAAAAGATTTAAGCCAATTTCCTGAAGTTGTTGACAGGGCAGTGTAGGAGTCATTAGATTTACTATCTTTATTTTGTTCCCATTTAATGTCTTACGACCTTTGTTCAGGGAAAGTTTTAAAATCAAATTAACTGAAACTTAAAGAAGATACTCAATCAGTCAGTCACCCACAACATCTACCACCGCCAAGGCCTATGCCTAACCACGGGGAAATACATCCCCTGAAAGTTATAACATAACCGTTTAAATTTTAGAATATCTTTATAGAAAAGCTATCGTGCGTACCATTAGCACAAACTCGTACATCACTCCCAGGTACAGTATCAAAGTTCTTGCGATTGATAACCAAAGCCTCCTCTCGGGGTCTCTCGGAAAACAATTAAAAACAAAGTTGAACCTTCTTGCTGTCCATTTGCACATCCAATATTAATGCAACTGTTTACCATATCGAAGTTTCTTAGAAGAGGGTGATAAAGGATGCAAATCTTATATAAATCGAGAAAAAAAGGACGACGCGACAGACCATTACTTAATAACGCAGTTCGTGGGACTTTGTTGTTGTTTTAGCCCACTACTGCCTCCGATTATATATATATATATATATATATATATATATATATATATATATATATATATATATATATATATATATACACACACACACACACACACACACACACACACACACACATACACACACACACACACATATATATATATATATATATATATATATATATATATATATATATGTGTGTGTGTGTGTGTGTGTGTGTGTGTGTGTGTGTGTGGGTGTGGGTGCGTGTGTGTGTGTGTGTATACATATATATATATATATATATATATATATATATATATATATATATATATACATATATATACATTTATATATAAAACATAATTTTATAACAAAGAATAAAAATGCAAGTGATCATTATAACCATAAATCAGTAAAATCTGATGTCGAAAATAGTGCTACAACATAAGAAGTAATTTGCAATACTAAATACGGTGTAATGCTATATAATTTCTGTATTGACTATCTGTAAAATTCTGTTAGTTAGAACACATAGAAAGATTTATATGAGCACAGTGTCAAAATAGAGTAAGCGGAACTGTTAATGTACTGAACATTCAATGAGCAATACAGACAGCACCGAAAGGAAATAAATCTGGCATTTATTCATCGCTGCATTTATTGTCGCTATGAAATTACCACAATCATTGACCTGTCGAATTACAGCTGACCCAGGCTATTTCGTGTCAGCTGTGATTCAGTGGGATAAAACATTAATATGAATAAGGTCCGCGATATCAATTCATTGGCTGCGCATTTCGTTGGTAAAGAAAAAAAGATAAACTACTATTGTGTACTAACCTAACATGCATAAAGCGAAGTACACGTTAGGCGACAGTTCTTTCATTCCAGGGTATACGGATCAGCCGCATTTGGTTTTCCGGATTTTCGAAAATAAAATTGAGAAATCGACTATATTTTTTCCATGCCACATCTAATCCGATAAGATTTGATTACGATGTAAACAAAATAAAAACATTTGTAAAATCAACTTAGCCAACCTCATCTTGAAAATAAATCAATGCAGATGTCTCCACTCGCTTTCCGGTGATGTGTACACGATTCGAAATACATCTGAAGGTGCTAGAGCCGAGGTCTGTAGATTGAAGGAATAAAATAATTGTGGCCTGATGTAGTTTTGTCATCGGTATATAATTCATTTTTTACCCCCTGCCACATATTTCCAAAAAAAAAAAAAAAAAAAAAAGTCCAAACACCAAATCATCTTTATCTCATATTTTGATATCGCCTGTCAGAGGTTTTTAGAAATAAAATCCGTAAACCAAAGAATAAAATGATTGTGTCCTTTCAGCCACAGGTTCACATTCACGACGCTTGACCTCGTGCTACAAATTGACTGATCTTCTCGGAGACGTTTTCGAAGTGATCCCGCCACGGATATTCCTGTTCCGTACCCACAGGTTGAAGCCGCTAAAGGACCTCCCGCTTGCCGTTCATATGGAGTATTCTATTTTCTTTATGTTTTCATCATACATAGTTTGATCTGAGCAAAACATTTCGAAAATGCAAACCTCCCCCCCCCCCAAATGGGGGTTAGGATTGCCAAATGATCCGGATCACCACCAAAATTTTAGTTAGGCTAAGACATACCTCAGGTAAAAAAAAATATTAAAAATCTATCCATAACTTTTTCAGTTAGGAAAAAAATCTGGATCCGAGCCATGGTCCGCATCGCCACCAAAGTGCATTCGGTATCTAACTTAGGTTAAAACACACCTCTGGTTAAAATCTCACTAAAGTATGTTCATAACTTTTTGAAATATCAGAAAACACAAACAAAAACAATAAACAAACAATCAACAAAGAAACAAACGGAAGTAACATAAATAAACAAAAGGTCACGGGATACACGAAAATGATCTATTTATCCTTACACACTTTATATACATATTTTTACACCACCCTATACTTGTATTTCGTCTTTTCGCGGGAGTCTGACTGTGAAAGTTGGCTGTGTGGCCCCATAGAGTTAAACACAGTGCAAAGACACCAAGTCTAATATCTTCAGGTCTTGCGTATGATACCCGTCCGACTGGAGAACGATATATTTTTTTCGACCAGTATTTTACATTGTAAAACCCCATTAGAGCAACAATAATAGATAAATGATAGATAATTATATCATATACAATTATTTCGTATATGATTTCATATGTAAAATGTAAAAAAAAAAAATGAAAGGGAAAAAGATCACGATGCTTGGGTCCTCATTTTTAACCTTGGCACACGCATTTTCAGCCTAATTTTAACGTATGTCTCATTTTGTAGCTGAATAGTAGATCTATTACATACTGCAATTAGGATTTGCAATATTTTTATGCGCGTCTTATAGAAGTGATATATATTTTCAGTTTCCCTTTTTAGGTTGGTGAAATAGTCGCCTTCATAATTTATTTACACACAAAAGTCGACTTCTAAAAATTTAAAAATGGTCAATGTAGGCCTATAGATACGAAAAATTACTGCCACCCCGCTACACTACGAAATATTTTGAGAAACCGTTACGTGCTGGCAATGTCCGGAATATTTCGGAATGCAGGTTGATGATAGACAATTATGGCTTAGGAAGATTCTTCTTCTCCCTTTAATTTTTCATACCTTATGGATTATGAAAAGAGAAAAAAAAATCAAATTGCCGTTATTTCGGAAGTTTACTTATTATTTTTTCTCTCAAGAAGCGTACAGGACGCAAACTTAGTCCAAAATAAATGTATTCTGGCTCTTTTTGTAGATAAATAGTGTGTCTAGTGAATGTAGGAAGCGCAATTTTTTTACTGTGTTTTTTTGTAAAAGTGATGTATATATGAAAAAAAACTTTCAGACACCTGCCAGTCGACTCGGTAAGATATTTAAAAAATAAAGATAAATGATGATTCTGTATAATAAAACAATCAGAAGACTAGATTTTTTTATGATTTTATTTTTTGAAAAATCGTCTTTTTTTCTTCAGTGATTTTTCGTTATTTTTTTCTTTTTTTTACTATAATTCAAAAACTGTTTGAAAATCTTCCACGGAGATCAGGCATGGGTTTAAATTAGAGGGTGTGTTTCATCAAAATCGGCATGAAAAATATAAAAAACAGACAATCCCCTTGAGACTGACAAGTTGGGTAACAAGTTGTTAAGTCATTGAGGAACATCGTAGTTGACAGGCCACTCCAGAGAAAAGGCCTGGGCGAAGCATGACTTCGCAAATCTAACTGAACTGAACGTAGTAGACATGTTAGTACGGATTTGTTGGGCGACATGTTAGCAATCCTGCAGTGTGGACGAAGTAGTGTCGTCAGCGACCTCCCGCCAACCAACAGACCAACATTGTGCGGACAATTTCACCAAGTCGACTCTTATTGCCGTCATGTCTCAACATTGTAACAGACATGTCCCCATACATATCAAGAAATTTGTAGCCGAATGCCTCCTATTGTGTCCCTCACAATGTTTCCAATTTGTTTCCAATGTTTAATGTTTAATGTTTGAAAATAAATGTGCTAGACATCAGAGGTCATATAGCACTATGGCAAAGTATTGCGTCGGAATAAAATGTGTTAGATGTCAAAGGTTTAAGAACGTTATAGGATAATATAGTAGTGAAAAGGGGGATAGGGGAGCAAGTGAACTAGAGCAGAAATTACTATAAAGGGGAGGGTATTGAGTGAATTATAGTGTATCTCACTGGAGAAGGTATAGGAAAAATGTTCAAGGAAGAAAAGAGATAGCTGTTGAAGAGTAAGAGAAAAATCCGAGAAGAGGAGATGGTGTTACATATCAAAGATTAGAGGGTGTTACAGGGAAGTATGGTAATGAAAAGGGGAAAGGAGGGAAGTAAATGAAGTAGAGCAGTGATTAATAAATGAGAAAGGATAAGGAGGTAGATCGATTAAATGAATTGTATTATATCTGTGACTGGGGAAGGAATAGGGATAGAGGCTTAGGTATCTGGGTGTTGAGACAAAGGATCAGGAATAGGTGAAGGAGTAGTGTCTGGGGGTTCGATAGGGACAGTGGGGAATGGAGAAGGATATTGTGATGAAAGAGATTCACATGTATATCCAGGAGGGAGTGGGAGGGATAGTAGGGAAAGATGGGGTTTTGGGGGGAGGTTTAGTTTGGGTGGTATGGTGGTTGAGAGGATGAGGTATTTTGGGAAGGGGTTGGGGGAATATAAGGGGGTAGAGCAACTGAGTGAATTGCAGTATATCTGCGACTGGGGAAGGAGTAGGGACACTGATCAAGGAAAACATAGGTGGCTGTTGGAGAAATAGGAGAAGAATCCAGGGGTTGAAAAAGGGAGATTGGGGAAGGTGGTGAAACGCTAGGAAAAATGTTTGGAGAGGAGGGGTCTGGAGAAGGACACTGTTGTGATAGAGAGGATTCCTGTGAGTATTCAAGTGGTAGAGAGGGTGGGGTATGTTGGGAGGGTGTTGGAGGAAAGGGGGTGGAGGGAACTTGGGAAGGAGGAGGATGAATATCTGCAAATATTTTAAATGTAGCAGGAGTAGGAACAGAGGGATTGGGGGTGGATGAGGGAGCGGAGCGTTCCCTTGGGTCATCTTTAGGAACTTTCGGATGACTTCAAGGGTTTCTGGAGGGGACTTTGGTATAGAGGACTGAGAAACAAAGGTTCTCTAATAAGGAGGAGAAGAGATGGATATCTGAGAAACGGATGAAGAGGAAGGTGTAGGAGAGAATGTAGTAGGAGAGTGTGGAGTGGAACGTTTAGGTTGTCTGGTATGACAACTAAAGTGAAGAGGAGGGGTAGGTATCCGGGAAGTGGTAGAGATTGGAGTATCTGGATTTAGGATGGAAAATTGATTTGACTGGTGGATAGGGTGAGTAGACATAGGACGTAGGTTTTGGGTATAGGGAAAAAATACCTGGGGAGATGCAGATGTGTAGATGGTGAGGGAGCAGAGCGCAGGACTGTTTTGGAATAAGTTGAGCGAGAAAAACCACGTCGTCGTGCTTCCTGTCTGGCCTCTCGTAGAGTGAGGCCTAGTTTAAATCTGAGGACTGCTAGCTCACATTGAAACGTATAGGCAGGGCAGCTCCTATAAAACACATTATGGAAGTTTCCACAATTGGCACATGTACGTGACTGAGCAGGGCAATTTGAACGGTCATGACCAGGTTGGGCACATAAGAGGACAGCGGGCTGTGGAGCGACAATGTTTGGCTGGGTGGCCAAAACGCCATTTTTGACAATGACGAGGAAGAGGTTGATATTGTCGGGCATGATAAGACAGTCCACCAATATAAACCTCATAGGGGAAGCCTTGTCTATGGAAGCTAATCTTGGCAATATTGACTTGAAATTTACGTTGGCCTCTAGGAGGAAGAATTTAAAACTGTACTGCCACTGCATCATATTCATTAAGGCAAGGAAGTAGGTCATTTTCACAGTCTGACCAGTCCATGTTATACATGGGACAAGCATTTGGGGGAATAGAAACAGTTCCGATACAAGTATTAAGAGTTGGGTGAGGTTCGGCAGGAATTGGTTTACCAGTAAGGTCAGTTAGGGCAAATAGTGCACGAGCTTGAGTTTCAGATGTAACCGTGACAAGGCGTGAACGATCAGAGCGACATCGAAAGGTAACCTTGCCTACTTGTTTCTGGAGGCACGGCTGAAAGAGAAGGGTATTCTCAGAATAGGGGGCTGTGGGGGGAATCACAAAGAATCGATCCCACTTGGCTGGGCCAAATAGAGTACCCAGAAGGTTTGCAGAGGTAGAGGTAGTAGAAGGACGACGGCGAGAGGAAGATGTGGTGGTGTGGAGTGTAGTTCTGCGGGGGGGGGGGCAATAAGGATGAATAGTAGTAATAAGGGAAGAGGGGGTTGACATTGAAGAGGGTCGTGCCCATGACTCCCGGAGGCCGTTCGTGACTGACACAAAGCCAGCCTTTCATCCTTTCAGCACGGCTCTCACACCTTAGGAATGGGATAGAAGAAGGGAGTAAAGAAGATACGGAAGAGGAAAGAAGAGAAGAAAGGACCAAGCAAAATTAGCTGAGGCAAGGGCTGAGGCCCAAGGTAGGGGTAATCCTCCACACTGGGTCTCAGTACCCCTCTCCTAAGCCCTCCCACGACGACAGCAAGCTAGGTTTGGGGAGGGAATTTGTTTCCAAGCAACATATCACTGGTGTGGCTCCTACTGTTTATCACTACATCAATCAGTGTGTCTAGGATAAAACATCTGGAAGATTTAAACTTTTTCATTTAAGACATGATTTCCTCTGGTTGTTTTACTTTGTCGTTACACTTACCACCCGTTCATTTTCTACAGGAATCCCTGTGTGTTATGGACACGTCTTCCCTTCCTCTGTCAAAAAGCATAATGCCAGGAATGAGAATATTTTGCACGTCTATGCTTCAGCGAATCATAGGTTATATATCTTCTAGCTCTCCGTTCCTGACTTCCTGAGAAGCAAACAACCTTTGGTGTTGCCTAATACGATAATGTACAGAATGACCTATATTTAGTCTATTAATACCATAACATCTTCAGTGCTTAAATGAGACGAGTTAGTCCTACTAGTCGCATCTCAACAAGAATACCAAATAACCGAAGGACATAAGTGGCAGATGATAACTATTTATTGATGTTATTGAGGCTTGGGGGTGAAGCCTTAAGGAAGGAAGCTTTTTTAGCTCTTAAGGGCGGCTTATGGATTCTCGGATTGGTTAATGATCAAAGCAAATAATTGACATACTAAAAGTCATACAGCGATACGATGAAAGTATTGTGACGAAAATGGAAAAAATAGGTTGACAGTTAGGACAAAATTAGTTACATGCCAAAGGTTTGTACAGCACTGTAAATCAGTATGGTAGTGAAAAGGGTAAAGTGGGAACAGCAAACGGAGTATGTAAGTCGTTCAGGACTGACACAAAGCCAGCCTTCCATCCTTTCAACACGGCTCTCTTACCTCAGGAAATGGGCAGAAAAAAGGATGCAAAAGATAAGGAAAAGGAAAGCGGGAGAAGTAATGACCACGCAAAATTAGTTGAAGCGAGGGCTGAGCTACAAGGTAGGAGTGATCCCTTACATTGGGTCTCACTCTTCGTCTTCTAATCCCACCACAAGCAGCAGAGAATTGGGGGTGGGGGAATTGCTGCAACAGAGATTATCGATTTGCAAACTTAACGTATGGATGAACTGCAACAGACGACTGTTGGAGGAAAAAACTAGCCCTGATGTTTCTGAAATGATCTTGTCTATGTTGTCGAACTTTACTGACATTGAATTGAAGTTCTCAAATTCATAATTTATTTAATTCTACGGCGATGCCCATCAAACATTAGCCTGTCCTAAAAATGTAATCGCCGTGTTAGAAATATGACCGACATTTGGAACGACAATCGTTCTTATGCTACTTTGAGGAATAACGGAAGGGGGTCAGGCATCGAAAGTTATTTGATGGGTCACTTCCTTGCAATCAAAAAAATAATCATGCGGCGCATTTCTTTACGAGAATCGCGGGTACGCTGTGGTTTGGTTTGCGTCGTCTTGCCAAATTCGCCAAGAAGTCCTAAAGTCCAGCTTATCAATGTTTGCAGACCGCAATATGAGAATTCATTCTCCTTCATAGCGGGGACAGAATTATTCGCTAAAGAAAACCCGACTTATCGCCGTTAGTAATGATAGTTAAATTACCGACGAAGAAATATGTTCTTACCTTAGATTTGAATCAACTCAATATGATAAATGGTAAGAATTTTAAATAATCATTTACATTGTATGTCGCACAAACGTTATGATTAATAAAATATCGTCCACACACTGCAACAACGATCTAAAAGGATAATATCTACTATTCATAGTGAAACTGGGTTTTTGTTTGGCACATATATGACAACTTGCAAGTATAATTATAACATCTGGCGACAAAATTGTTAAGTCAAAAGAATTTCATCGTTATCACTCATTTGAAAGATGGAATAATGCACTGGCTGCAATGATATCAATTTTGTCGGCCATGTTGGCGGCTTTACTAACGAGACGCTATGAAACTGTAGCAAGCAGATATCTGAGCAAGTTCTGTCAAAAACTAAATATTTTTATCTTTTCAACACAGCTCTCGCATTAGGAAGTAGACATTAAAAGGGTATGCATAAGAGGGAAAATGAAAGGGGAAGTGAAGACCATGTAAAAATAGTTCAGGCGATGGTTGAGCTCCAAGCTAGGGGTGATCCCCTACACATAGCCTCGGTTTCCGTCTCCTAAGCATGCCACGATAACGAGCAAGGGATTGGGGCCTTGATAATTCTTAAAATCTTTAAAAAGATCAGTAACAATCTGCAGAGGATTCTGGCGTTCATTTCAGCTTTAAATTAACCCCAACAAAAGGCATTGGAGAAAACATGTCGTTTGAATGAATGAATGAATGAATTGATGAAGAAAAATGTGAGAGCCTTCAGGTTTTCAACGGACAAGATTTTCCTCTTCCTAAAACAAAATGTATTACAGTATTCCCTCTCAAAAATACTAGCTTTGTTTTTCCAATTGTATACAGTTCCGCATTTTTCTCAAACCTTTCTGTAATTTTCATCTACCACTTTAGCAAAAATAAAAGTTCTCTTGACACTAACTTCTGGCACTGTTACTGAATGTTTATTGCAATGTACAAAGTACAGTTCATTAATTCATAAAGATGCTAAATATATGGAAAGTACTTTCAAACTTGCCTCTTTCTAAAATGTTAGAATATGAACTCAATGCATGTGATAAAGTATAGCTTTCCCCTACCAGATAAATCATTTCCGCATCACCAAGATAATTCTTAATGTAGCACGAGGCATATCTAATCTAATCTCTTGCATTATATCTGTGCTTGCAGTTGTTTCTACAAAACCGAGTTGCTCTAACATTAGATATTTGAAAATTGTATAGTATATAAACTCATTTTTGGAAAATAAAATACATGAGAGGGGTCACCATTTAATTACACATACTATAGTGACATAAATATCTTATTTACAATAAGAATCTTCCCCCTGACTGGAAGAGACTATTAGCAATAACCACCATGTCATTAAAAACAAAAAAATTACACAATTCACAAAAAAAAATAAATGCACCAGACACTACTACTCCACCTCCTGATTTCCTTTCAGTATATTGTTGACGACTCACAAGCCAGGGAGATGGAATGGGGATTAGCTCAGGTATACACTGGAGTAGAAATATACACTTGAAACCACTTAAGGCCAGAGTAGTACAAAGACATTACTGAAGTTCAATTTTAAACAAAGAATTTTCTTGCTTAAACTTGGGCCTGCTGACTTTTTTTTTTTACTACTTAAAATCGAGAATCATCATCATCCTTTGGTGCGTTACATACTGTAAAATATCTAAGTACAGCAAGTACGGTTTCCACTGTACATCACATGGTTAATGAGTAAAATATGATGACAATAATTAGCAGTTTTATTACAACATTAGAATTTACTTCCATTCACCCTTGGAGTAGTCCCACTCTGAAGAAATTCCCTGGACAGGATTCATTTTCAGGGCAATAATTCTCTTGAGCTGAGCTTCCTGCTTCTCTGGAGAAAGTGTATCCGGGATGGGAGAGTATACTGAAAAGATCAATAAAAGTTGAAAGCATCCTTTATACTATATATTTCCTGTTTACAATGATCAACACGTGAAAATTTCTTTACACTGTGCTGCACATGTCTACCTATCCTAAGTGCTATCACATACTTCAGAGCAAGTGTACACTGCTTCAAGCAGATGGACATAAAACAATGCAACCTCCAATTATCACCTTTACCCATAATAAAATCATGCATGTACTCTCGAGCACTGACGTCTATGGCATTGTAAACTTACCAAACAGCTTCATCCACATGTACACCCAAATGGCTAAAGATGCAGCAATGAGACTAAGACCAAGAACAGACTTCCATTCTCCAGTGGGAGCCTTCATCTCAGAAAAGGTCTGGCAGAAGGATGCACGGTAAAGGGCTTTCTTCTCCTCAAGGGTCAACTTGTTCCAGTCTCCCTTCTCCTTTTCACGGAGGGCCTGGAACACAGAGAAAAATGTTATGCATATTGTGAAAGTATTTCTCTTGGGATTTTTTTTTTTTTTTTTTTTTTGTCAACAATCTTCATAAAATGTAGAAAAACTGCTAGACTGAAAAACCGATGTAGTAAATTAAATTCTCTGGAAGAATACCAATATGTCCTACATTTTGATAAGCAATTTCTTACTAAAGAAGGTCAGATAGGTGGAGGGGCATCATATCCATCTTGATGTTGAAACCCAAGATTGTGACAGCATAAGTGAAGTCTAAAAGGAATTAGGGACAGTTCCATTTGATGGGGCAGTAGGAAGAACGAACAGCTGGACAAGAACAATAGAAGGTTTATGCTCGGTAAAGGAAAATTTCATTTGGCAATCACCTTGAACTAATAAGGCTCATGACTGAAGTAAAACAGCAGGAGTGCAAAGACCAATGAGGTATATTCATACATTCTTTGAATTGGATATCTTTAGGAGGGAGGGGGAAAGGGGGAATGAAAGAAAGAAAAAAAAAAGAAAGAAAGAAAAAAAATGAAGACCATACTATCTGAAGCAATGTACATTTATTCTTCAAGGGAGTTCTTCAAAAAACACCAAGGCTTAAACTACACACTAACTTTTAAAAGTCTCTAACTCTTACAATAAGATTTCCCTAGGCCATACTGAGTTAAGCACTTGGGACTCTGTCCAGGTAGCTGCTGAGGCTAGAGAGGTTTTAAAAGAAGCTGCATCTCTTGCAAAATGGCCAAGGACTAGGCGACGGAAAAAATTCACCACGAGTGCACAAACCTCTCAAGTGAGTGATTTGACTCATTTGGCACTTAGAAGGGGTTTTAATATTATTCCCATTGATAAACAAATGTGAAATGTAACATGCATAAGCCATGACTGGAAGAGTGCTGGTCCCAGGAAGGATGTCATTTCCATGCTGCGCACTGTATTCCTGGCCAATGTGACTGGTGGTGCATGTTGTGTTACGGAAAATTTAAAATTATAAAAAATAAAGTAGGACAAATAACCAAATGTTCCATTTTTTCTCTCTCTTTTGCACTGAGTAATTTACTACACTGAAATGTTATGGAGTATGTGCAAGGAAAATAAGGTATTACCATCTGGATAAAACAAATCAAAAGTTGTTTACACAATATAACTAGGCAAAGGGGAGGCATAGTCTTATCAATGCTCATGGGTGTTCAAACGCCCGGCCTAAGCGCTGCATGCCTGGGACATTGGCTACTTAGGTAACCTAATGCCCATGTTTTGGGCACTGATTTCCAACACACAATTGGATCCAATGGGTTAAATTGTTTTTTTTTTTTTTTTTTTTTTTTTTTTTTTTTTTTGTCTATTGAGCTTGTTTCTATTCAACAACAATTATAAAAAAAGGACATGCTGATACATTAAGCCCTACAATCCAGATGACGTGGCCTTCACTTCATAAAAAAATCTGGCTGAGGGCCAGGGTGACAGGAAATTGTGTGAATTTTAGCTGAAGGCCAGAATAATGGAAAGGACTCACAAAGCTCTTGGAGGGTAATTAGAATCAATGGGCATTTAGAAAGGGGTTCTTGCATTATTTCCATTAATAAATATGGAATGTACTATCTGTGAGCCATGACTGGATGACCTGGCTCCAGGGAGGACATTCCCATGCTCAGGATCCTATTCCTCATTCTGATCAGCAGCACAGGTTGTATTACAGAAAATTCATTAAAAAAAATAAGTAACAAATAACAAGGTTACTTATTGTTATGATTACAGCACTACCTTATGGATTACCTACAGCAATATGGAGTCTGTGCATCAAAAACAGTATTACCATCCCAATACAGCTTATAAAATGATAAATATATACATTAGAAAAGGGAAAATGTTAAATACTCTCATGAGTAAACAGATAACAATGCAAGGAGTCTTGACAACACCTATGAGTGTGTGCACTATAAACCATTAACCCACTAATGCCAGTATATTTTGAAGCCAAAAATAAAAGTTTCTGGGCAGCCACAAAATCGACCATGGCCCACTGCTGAGTAGAAGCGCTGTATTTCCCACACCATTGGATTTGTTTTTCAATACTCTTGACAATCACTCTGGCAAATTTTTGTACTTATTTGTGTTTAAATTTGGCAAATATGGGGGGGAGGGAGAGTGGAGGCCTGAATGAGAGTCAAAGGTGTAACCTATTTTCTTCATATATTGCATTTCAAAGACTTCTATTTTGCAAAAGTGTGGACTTTATTCTTACAAAATAGACAGGCATTATGCATATCATCTCAAAATAATAAGAAATTAACAAAAACCTTATAGACCTAACCAAGGCACATCATAAATACCATTTTTTAAGGGGGCTGTCATACTCCATAACAAAATTTGTTAATTATGATCAGATTTTTGTGATGTTTTAATATGTTATATATAGATATACTACAATTTAAACACCAAGTTTCATATTGTTTGGATAATAAACAATGAAGTAAAAAAAAAAAAAAAGTTGTTTCTCCCTTATCCACTGACTGAACCTGTTAAAAAAATATTCTCTATAGCAATACCTAAATCTTGTGTGACTCGGATTTAGAAATTTCCTCTTCATTTAGTGGGATTTTATTATTATTTTTTTTTTTATTAATTGTTATGAATATAAAATATAATATATGAACTTTTATCACCTGAAATTAGAATCCCCAGGCACAAAAAATCATTTATTCAGCTTTCAAATGATCCAAACTCCATTAGAATCCCCCAAGTAGTTATGGAATGACAAAAGAATGTGGAAAAAGGTGTAGTTTTGAGATATCAGCCTTTGAAGTTGAGATCTGATCTCTGTGTCAATCTTGATGCATTCTATGGTATTCTGAAGTGTTGCTAGTACCTGGTCCCCCCTTTTGCAAGGTACTAATGGCAATAACTGCACATGATTGTAGTAGTACCCTGTGTCATCACAAGCTTCGCAGTGCCTCGTGAGGCATTTCATACGAATAAACAACTGCTGCAGCTGTGATTGACATGAATTTCTCATCATATTAAGTTTAACAGTTACAGGGATATCATCTATCATTAGTAATGTCCTCTTAGTGTGCGATGAGGGTGCATTAGGGGTACGTCTGTGGGATGGTGAAGCGCCGAGGCAGTAGATGAGCAGTCTCTCGCTTTGACTTTCATGGTAACTGCCTGCCTTGTCTCTTAGTCATGGCTATCAGCTGATTCAGAAGTAAAAATATTACGTAATGGGATTGCCAAAGCCTACTAGCTTAAAGGAGATATTTTTCAAAATTGAGTATTCTTGAAAATGTTCGTTGAAAAGTCAGCACGACAGACCCATCAACCCAATGGTGACAGATGTCCTATGTCACAGTCAGTATTATAAGAAACTGATATGTCCCTATTGATAGGATGAGGTTTTGTTGCCTTGAAAGCCAGCCGGGCAACCAATAAGATATAGAGTAGCATGCGCCAATGAACATCTGTCCTTGCCTGACACTTCCCAAAATCTTGCGTGTCTTTGTTGGGTTGATGATAATATATCTCAAACCTAAGATTTACAATACGAAAAAGGCCATAATTCAAAGACTAATAAAATATGCCAAAAATCATCTATATCCCTATCACAAGGCAACCTCACCTGAATGTCTGGAGTATTTTCCTTGAAGCGGACACCTGGCATGGGGAAGTCTACACGGTCCACATAGCAAGGGGTGCCATTGAAGCCAAACCCAACAACTTCCCGACTGCCAATCTTTGAAACAGAGGAGGCGGCAGCAGTCTGTTGGAGGCTGATCTGGCGGAGTGTCAGTGCCAGGGCACGGCGAGTGATTGGGTTCAAAGCCATCTGGAGGAGAAAAAAGGACAAATAAATAAAAAATAAGGAGCAATATAGATAATGCAAGTGTTGGCAACTAAGACTTGAATTGTTTGGTATGCACTTTTAAAAATATTTTGCCTTCTTCCAGTAATGACTAAAGATGAAAGCCAAAAACGGAAAATCCTATCAGTATTATCTACCCATAATCTTATAATCTGAAATTCTATAATACCAACTATCTTATTTGTATCCTCCATTTCTATGGGCTCTGTTTTCTCATTTATGATCTCCAAACACCACACAACTTGGAGGAGGAAGTGTAGTAATAAAGAAGAGTAAGGTAAGTATATAGTAAAGAAGTATAATTTTTAAACGTCAATACATTTTCCCTAATATCGCAAAATCACTGTAGAGGCTTTCACACCAGCTGAAGATGCAAGAGCACACTACCTTTATATACCTACAAACAGACTAATACTATGAAGCAAAGTGGTTGATAATAAAATGTACCCTGTTGCTGCAGTCTTACCTGTATGCATGAATGCATCTAAGCGTGTGGGCGTGTACAAATACACACTAGTTGCCTTCCCCTAACATTCACTACAAACCCTTAATTATGATATTCATGTTGAAGACCACAAAGAGAGAGAGAGAGAGAGAGAGAGAGAGAGAGAGAGAGAGAGAGAGAGAGAGAGAGAGAGAGAGAGAGAGAGAGAGAGAGAGAGAGAGAGAGAGAGAGAGAGAGAGAGAGAGAGAGAGAGGAGAAATTGTGGCCATTAAATAAAAACATAACATTTACTTGCCAATACTACATTACTTCCCCACCCCATTCCTACCCTTCCATCCCCCAAGGCAACTGCATGTGCCAAGGAAGATCAAGCAGCATCTTCCCCAGTATTTGCAAAACCTGTTTATGCTGGAGTAGTAAAAAGTGGCATGAATATGCAAATTTTTTTTTTTTTTTTTTTTTTTTTTTTTTTTTTTTTGTCACTGTTCAAGAATAATAAAGCTCTATGGAAAAAAAATAATAATAATAAATAAATAAATAATAATAATATAAATTCAGAGAACAACAATAACATACATAGAAAAGAAGCCCACCTTAATACTGTCAACCACTTAAGAAAAAATAGCAGCAGCAACAGCAAATCAGCCAATGAAACTATGGATGTAACCAAAATCTTTGAAATTCTATGGACTGACACATCAGAAATAAAAAACTCTACGGAACTCAACCCACCTTTCGGCAAAACTAACAGGAATTCACGCATTCTAAACCCCCAAAAAACGTATTGACCCATAAACCAACCAAATATATCAATATAAATTGCCATGACTTGGCGTGCCCTTTGGACGCTGCTCAAGGGGAGGGTTAATGGGAGACTCTGCCCCCTAACAAATATCATTTTCACAAGCATGTAGTAACACACAGACTAGTTCAGGCATCGCAATAATGCATTCTGGGGTCAGCGTTTTGTTATTCGTGGCAAGGTAAACAAGTCACTAAACTATACGGCCGCTGCAGCTTTAGGGGGTCGTCGCACCCGAGAACAAAGTTTGTTAATTATGATCAGATTTTCTTGTTTTTTTAATAGGTTATATAAACATGTACTATGATTTACACTGAGTTTCATATCATTTGGAGAATAAACAATGAAGTTATTTTTTTAAGTTTTTTGAAAATCATAAAAAATGATAAATCTCACTTATCCATTGACCAAACTTGTTAAAAAACATACTATAGCATTACCTATAACAGATGATTCGATTTTGAAATTTCCTCAGTTTAGTGGGGGGGAGGGGGGGGATTGAAATGTTCATTGATATCAATATAAAATATGATAAATGGACTTATCCCCTGAAATGAAAAACAAATTGTCTATAAAATTGTAAATTTATTTAGCTTTCAAATGATCCAAACCCCATTCGAATAGCCCAAGTAGTTATGGAGAAACAACAAAGAATGTGGATAAATGTGTAGTTTTGGGATATCAGGCTTTGAAAATTGAGGATACTTTTCCCTGCAATTTATTTTATTTTATCTTATTATTTTTTTTAATTCTCATCTCTGCATCAATCTTGATGCATTATATGGCATTCACATAGTATTCTGAGGTATAGCTGGTACCTGGTCCCCCCTTTTGCAAGGTACTAATGGCAATAACTGTACATGATCTAGCCTACTAGGTTACGCGAGATTTTTTCAAATTTGAGTATTTTTTAAAATATGTTGAAAATTCATTCCAATGGCCCCCTTGAACTACGTTTGGTATATGTTAAAGAGACCGATGCGTGTAAATGGAGGAAAATGGACAATGCCATCTTACAGAGCAGAAGAAATAGAGTGGGATACAATATAGTTAAAGATGCAGAGGCCTCATATTTACAGGTAAATGGAAAAAATGTGCAGACTAAATCCAAAACACTCTTCCACAGCCAGAGTTATTTGAATATATCTACATTTCCTATAAACTCGTTTTCAGTCTCATTTTCTGTTAATCCATTTTCTATAACTGCGTTTTCTATGTCGCTTTTTCTGTGCACTACTTTCAACTAACGTGGAAACATTACCAACTACTAATGCTTCAATCCATTATTTAATCATATTCCTACTATCATTTCCTCTATTCCTTTTATGCTTATACATTGTAAGCATTCTTCTATGTAATGTAGATATTTTATGATTTATAATTCCGTTATTGTAACCTTGATTCACTGTTAACAATGTAACAACGTTACTGCCTCCCATGTCAGAACAATACACAATGAGCACTTTCCAGTAAGCTCTTGACGTGGATGGACCAAGTAATTTTGTGCGCAGTGTGACATGGGGCAAGTTAAAAATGTTTTAAATGTTTGTTTTACATTTACATTTGTTTTAAAGACAATTGAAAATAAAATCATGTAGCTTTTATCATAGTGGATATATCGTATTATTAAAAATTATTTTTTAATGATAGGTACGGGCACTTTTGGGAGAAATATGCCGGTCACATGGCCTCATATTGGGGCCCTTAAATACCCCAAATGTGACAGTGACTGCTGATTTGATAATATATATTCATGTAGGTGCAGCAAAATCCCTTAAAATAATAATAGAAAAGTTAGATGCACTTTCACTTGCCATATTCAAAATGGTGTACCTTCCACACTAATGGTATGTATTGTATATTGTTTATTAATTTTTGTTAATCATTTGATATCGTGCTTATAAGCAGGGGGGAATAATTGTATATGTTATGCTTCACATGATATCCACATTTTGTTATATTGTTTAAAAATTGTGTATCAGATATTGAGTTTGTATGCATTGCGTGTTGTGCTTTTTTACTTTAGCAGTATTTCTTTTGTTATCCATCAGACAAAGTTTGGTTCATCTTTCTGATTATACAGCCTTTTTATTGTCATCAGGACATGAAGTTTGGCTCGTCTCATACAATTAGAGTTTTTAATGATATTTATATATTTATTTTATTTCAACATTTACAGGTTGCTATTGGCATCATGCAATCCCCAGAAAATCTGTACAGTATAGCCGCACTAAGTTTGGGCAAATTGAAGATAAAATTCTTGTAGAGGACAAAAAGTGGTTGGTACAAAAAATACTATGCAGAGACAAAGTGTAACTCCACAAATAAAGGAAAAAGGTCACGGAAAGCTTCGCTCACAGCCTAAGTACACTCAGCGCTCCAGTAGCTGTCCATTCCATCGGAGTGAAAGAACAACTTGCCGCACAACTCACATACCGTCTTCTGTCCAACCGTGCACCTATGTCACCACTACCTCACGACCAATCAGGAGGCGGCAGTTTAGCAGAGATTTTTAATTGCTCCTTGAAGTTCAAGTATAATATTCCATATACTATATCAAAAAAATACACACGACTATCGCCTAATGTTTCATATATATTCATGTCTAAGCCGTTTTTACATTAAAATGTGTATTTTGATCCTCAATTTTGGCTAACTCATTAATATCCTTAATTGTCAAACTACTCAAATACAGTCATCATGCAGACGCCTAGGTGTTGTGGGATATTTGCCAATTTATGGTGCCTAAGACTTACAGTAACGTCTAAACATATTCATTTTTATCGGGAACGCACGAAACGGATGCGATAGCTTTTTGAATGCCAGACGAAGACTACGCATACAACCGAGCTCAAAATTCCATAGTTTTCATTTCAGAACAGGTATTACTGAGTACTATCATCTTTAACATGAAATAATCAGTATCTCGCATATACATCCGAAGTTTAAAAATCTGACATTTTGGGAACATTCGTATTGAATTGATCTTTACAACGATAACTACCAATTTCAAATCAATTCAAATTGCCCCCTGCTGTGATGTACCGACCGTTGAACGAAATGTAACGGAAATATTTCAATCCTTCCTTATGAGGCTATTTTTAAACATTAGTGCTTCGTATGTGATATACGTACATATTACCTCGTAAACTAAAACATATTACCAGGGAGTCTCGATCAAAGCATATTTCATGTGTAGGACACAAAACTTATTTTTTTTTATTCATTTCACAAAATATTTCGTCATAAATCAGTGATATTACTTTTTCCTGATATTGGTATAAAATTGTTCCTTGAACATTCACGAACTCATATCTATGCGCAATGTCATAATTAAATGCCACATGCACGATTGCCGCAAGCAAAATTCCACTTAGGTGTACCTGGGCGCTCATTAGCGACGTACCTCTCCGGGTGCTGAGGGACTCGCACGTCGGCTGCAAGACAACGAGCCATAGCAGGCGCTTAATACTCATTTGGTAGTTTCCTCATCCATGTACCTATACTATACGCTAGCTAACTCAATTTAAATCCCCTTCCCCCCCTCCATTTGGGATGGTCCCCTTAACACACACGCTCGTTTCTGGCTACACCAGTGACCTGCCCCATTCTTCTCAGTGACAATGACTAATGTGTGTCATTTGTGTTATAGTAGTGTACTTGACTTTTTTTTTATAGAAAAACTAAAGAGATCAAAATTTTTACAGTTTCACAAAATCATCCGAAATGAAAAAGTGTGAAAAGTGCTGTGCAATTTTCTGAACTGTTTCAGCTCTATCTTGCTGTGCATCCCCTCAGGCAGTGCCCAAAGGGCTCATCCAGTCACAGCAACTTGGACAGTTGAGTAACGTTTGTGTTGGATACCGGGGCAGCCCCGCCCACAGATTTTGTAACCACCCAGAATCTTTTATTTTCGACTTCAAAATATACCTGCGTCAATGGATTAACTTTAGTCATTTACTGACACTGAAATCAAGCTGAGCCTACTCTTTATCCAGCCCCCCAAAACCCCCAGTTCCCTACGTGTCCCCTAAGATTGTTGGGTGGAGTTGGAGACTTCTCTGGCGGGTGTGTCTGTACTATACAGAATTACCCAATCCCGCCCTCCCCGTCAATGGAGCTACGTGAACACAATTTTACCACTTACCGCCTCCCCCTCCCCCCCATTTGGAGCAGTCTCTGTGAGGGTGCATCG
>NC_091567.1:16872774-16875274 GCF_042767895.1 Penaeus vannamei
AATTTTCTGAAATTTTGTCCATTTTTGAGCGAATTGTCTAGTCAGACGATAATGATCGTTTCCGTCTGAAAATCTTAACGTCAACTTTTTCAGCCAAGCATACTCAAATCAAGAGTTATATTCGAGAATGTATTTATGTTAAATAAAATTGTCAAAAAAATGACGGAAAAAGTGCTAGTGTGACACGGCCTTTATACACAACAACACAGTAAACTTCCAGCAAGCTGAAGTTGCTGTGGCTTTAATGATTCCTTCGCCCTTAACCTTGACTAGGAAATTATTGGTGGAAATGTAAATATTGAATTTAAATCCTTACGTGCCATGGCAACACCAGTCACCAGTCACTCAAGTCTAAGAAAACTAAGGAACCTAATGTAAATTAGGTCTATTGAGATGTTAACTCGACGCATCATTAACAAGCTTCATCATCTTGATACGGATATATCTTGTTGAACTGCCATGACATGTTTGAAGAGGAGCACGTATTCTAAAAAAGATAAGCAGGGACGTTTTTTTTTTTTTTTTTTTTTGGGGGGGGGAGGTAACACCCCAATCGTGAAAGAAACACACTTTACGGGGCAAAACTGCAGGGCAGGGCAGTAAAACGTCATATATCAAAACAAAACTTTTAATAACTTTATGATTTTCTGTCTATATTTATATAAGAATACACAAATTGGTCATAAATATGAGAATATTTAAAACGATTTAGTAAAATAATTGGCGGTGCAGATCTGTCTCAGCAGGGCAAAACATTTTACACATCCCCAATGATATTATGAAGTGACGTCCCTGATTTTAAGAAACGGAAAGACACAAGATATAACATGCGAAAGAAAATGGGTAGTACGTCCGAATAAGGGGGGAAACTAGGAATAAGCTCCTGCATTACAGGAGAGGCATGAGGTGAAAAGAACGATTATTAACACATGTAAACGTACATAAGAAGACATGTGAACAACTCTAACCATAAATCTATGTAACATTTATGGAATAATTCCCTCTTACCACCTCGACCGCCACTGCCATACCACCAGCAACACGAAAGTTCCAGGCCACTTTGGTGCTTTTGGTTCCTAGTAAAATGGTTATCCCCCACGCCCTTCAACCAAACAACCACAATGGTTTCTTGGGACGGCCTTGCAGAATGGTAATTTTACACAATACCTTCGGATAACCGATCGCAATAATTTTGGTAGCGATGGATTTCTCTCACCCTAAAGTACACATACGTAGGAATCATGTCCACCCGCTATCAAGCCTCCACATTACATACCCCGATAACAGGGGAGGACATGAAAGGGATCAGGGAAACTGCGGGATAAAATATGAATAATAAACACAGGATCGATCGCTAATTTGTCTAATGCAGGGGGCTGAGCCCATTGCGCCTCCCATCCTGGGCGGCTGCCGCCCCTCAACCCAAGGTCTATATAAGTACTTATATAGACCTTGCCCCAACCCCCGCAATGGAAGACCGAATACACCACTTCCATACGGTAGGAGAGACCGTCGGACAGACGGCATCGGGCGCTCCCTGCCATGAAAATGTGGAGGATTTTGATTTCCACTATGGCATTAGACAATAGTGACTCATTCTGTGTATATTATTCATAGTTTAACACAATTGCAAGTGGGGCAAAAATTGTCAATAATGTTGGAGTTTCCGCGATATAATCATATTTGGATATTAGAGAGCGAGATTAATCCATCGACACCAAAATTGTCGCGATCGGTTAGGCGAAGGTATTCTGTAAAATTACCGGCAAAATACAGACACGTAAAAGTCACCGCCTCCCTTCTTTCATCTTGTTTGTCAGTTTCTTTTTAAGACCTTCCTCACCAGTCTCCCCCACCCTATCTACTTGTCGAGTATTTTTTTTCCCTGGACCTGTGTTTGTTGTTTCCTTGGACGCCTGATCTAGACGAAAGCAGAATCAAGGTTCTGCCTGGCGTAAAACTGTTTGAATCGTCCATTTTAGTCGGTCGTGACGACGTCGTTTTAGTTTTTATTTCTTTGATGTTGAAATGTGACCTACGATTTATGTTGACCTGTTTGATCAGTGTTACTGATTGATTCTGTGTCCATTTATGTTTTTCTGTTTTTGATAATTGTATTTGTTTGATTGTATTAACTTTTTTATGAATAATTAAAAAAAGTGAACTTTGCACATTTTATGGTAATATTGCAGTCCATTTCTCGCAACTATTTGCTGTGATTTCGCAGTTTTACGCTTAATGTTTCATGAAACATAATGCCTTGTCTGCCTCATAATGATTTTAACACTCCCAAGAGACATAAAATTGGTTCACTGTGGTGCTACACTTCACAGTGAGCTGTTCAATTTCCGCATTGTCGCAACAGGCTCAGGTATAGTTCAGTTATAGATTGATTTATTTACTGAAAAAAAAAACTCATCTAAGGTCATTGTGGCCCCCGGGTAAGGAAGTTTATTTGTTTCTATGGCAATGTTTATGGATTCCCCGAATGGTTAATAAT
>NC_091567.1:16885274-16887774 GCF_042767895.1 Penaeus vannamei
GCATGGTGGTAGCGGTCGGGTGCGGCTCCACACTCCTGAGGTCAATGGAACTCATGTGAAGGATCGATTTGGGTGTGTAACATTCATAGTCTCTGTAGTTAATTTTGTAATGCAGATATTACTTACTGATCATGTATTGTTGTGCGTATATGATATTTGATTTTTATATAGAAAGCTAATAGCTTCTAGCTTTACTATCCTCCTATTGCCCACCCTTCGAAAAATAAATAATAAGATAAAAAAATATATAAAGGAGCTTATTCACCAGATCTCCACGTGAAAGATCTCCAAGCTTAGTGAGCAGCCTCCCTCTCTCGCCCTCACACCCAAGCAGCAGAGAGAAGTCACCAAACCCTGCATCACAGGATCTACATGACTGCTCTATGTGTCTCTCTGCCTACATACAGGTATTTTAGTTTTTGACTCTTTAGGTAATTAGTCTTTGTGGGGAATTTCACAGATATGAAATTTTTTTTTGTCTTCCAAAAGAATTGAGATGTTATATATTTTCTATATATATGATTTAAGTATTAGTGAATTGGTAAATATTTAGCTAATACAAAAAGAAAGGGAAGAAGAAAAGATAACATTATTAAATATATATATATTTTTTAATTTCAGTCACTAAACACTGTTTGTGGCACAGCCTGCCGCCTATCCCAGTGCTTGGCGCAAGTGTGCACGGAGGCAGGTTTTGTTGATCCTTACTCAGTCCCAGGGATGACAACACAACCTGTTAGGGAAGCTGCCGATGCATGGGAGGGAGTTGCTCGAGCTGTGGGTGTGGCCAGTGCAGCAGTCAAAACACAGATGCTGGTTCTACTCCAGGAAGTGCAGTCACGGCAAGATATGTCTGACACTATCCGCCGGCAGGAGATAAGTCGGGTAAGAATAGAAGGAGAAATTGAAAAAAAGTGGGGAAAGGATAAAGAAAGGGAGTAAGAGAGAGTGGAAACAGTTGTGAGATCAGAGGAAAAATAGGAAAAATAGGCAATATAAGGTGAAAGGAAATGCTTATGAACATATGGGACCTGTATAAGGTATATCTATAGTCTTCAGATTTTTTTTTTTTTTTCTTCTTTTTTAATACAAAATGACTTGAGTTACTGTCTAGATGTTTTTTTTTATGTCTTGGTTTATGAGAAAATAAAAAGATAAGTGTATGTCACATTCTCCTTAATCTTCCAGGTTGCTCAGGCAATGCTGTCTGCCTTCCTGGGTCTGCAGTACCAGTTCTCAGCTGTGGTAATTGAACGCTTCACTGCCATTCTACAGGCTCTGCGGGATGACAGCCAGAGCTATGGTTGCCAGAGCATGACATCACAGGGCCTGCCATCTCAGGGAGTGCCCTCACAGGGGATATCATCGCAGGCTCCTATGGGGCTGCCCATGGGGGGCAAAACTTGCCAGGGCCCACTGCCTGGTCAGGTCGGGGAGCCACAGCAGCTGCCGGTGTCTAGTCAGTATGTGCCGCAAGTGGCGGGCCAGCCTTCTTGGCCGCCTTCTGGTTCACAGCCACCACCACCTCCTTCATTGCCACCAGGTCTAAAGGGTGTCCAGCCTGTGCCACTGTTGGAGAGCCCAGGGAAGGAAGATAAGCCCCGCAGCCGCCACCCCTCAGGAGGTCACTCCCGCCACTCCCCTGCTGCCCCTGGCTGGTCCAACCCGGGCAGCGCAGTTGGCGTTCCTAACAATACCAGTTACAACTCTAACTCCAATTATGCCTCTAGTCTTAGTCTTAGCATGAACAGTAGTAACACACTGTCACCCGGCTCATGCTATGGGCTCTTTTCACACATGAATGGGGGAGGCGGCGCAGGCTGGCACACCGACGCCATTTCCCGACGATGGTCCATGGGTGGGCCAAGCACAGAGGGCTGGGAGAGGAGCTCTAGCCTGGGGCCCTTTAGTCTGATTGCCAATAGAAGGTGGTCAGTCCCAGAGGCAAGTGAGCATGATGTCAGCAACATGAGTGAAGCGGACTCCATGAACGACTTTTATGGCCTTCAGGGAGACTGGAGTGGGACCATTGGCTGTGGCTCCACATCTTGGGGATCTAGAGGGGTTCTCCAATTGCCATCTCGTGATAGTAGTGTCACAAGAAGCCCCAGCCACAGTCGTTCTGTTACACCAGGTAAAAAGGAAATTATTATAAATTTTAATTTCTTGTTTGGTAAATTTGGTACTCAACTGCAAGTATATCATTTAGGATTTGTTGGGATTGTCCCATGTAGGGTGAAAGCTGATATGAGCCTACCTTGGTGCTTTTTGTTGGATATTAAAGAAATAGGTTTTGAGATAATTGAATGTCCATGTGCATTATTGTTAAATACTTGATTGTACTTTTTTGACATAGAGCCTTTTGAGTTATCCTGAAGTGGGCATGAAAAACTCAGTAATTGCTGATTAGATGAATATGAAAAAAGTATAACATTAATTTCTCTTCAGCTTATTTTGCATTGCCAGTGCTAGCTTGATTTGCAGTTGCAGTAGAACAGTT
>NC_091567.1:16892774-16901709 GCF_042767895.1 Penaeus vannamei
TCATCATCATCATCATTATCATCATCATCATCATCATCATCATCATCATCATCCATCAATCATCATCATTATCATCATCATCATCATCATCATCATCATCAATCAATCATCATCATTATCATCATCATCATCATCATCATCATCATCATCCATCAATCATCATCATCATTATCATCATCATCATTATCCATCAATCATCATCATCATTATCATCATCATCATCATCCATCAATCATCATCATCATCATTATCATCATCATCATTATCCATCAATCATCATCATCATTATCATCATCATCATCATCCATCAATCATCATCATCATTATCATCATCATCATTATCATCCATCAATCATCATCATCATTATCATCATCATCATTATCCATCAATCATCATCATCATTATCATCATCATCATCATCATCCATCAATCATCATCATCATTATCATCATCATCATTATCCATCAATCATCATCATCATTATCATCATCATCATCATCCATCAATCATCATCATCATCATCATCATCATCATCATCCATCAATCATCATCATCATTATCATCATCATCATTATCCATCAATCATCATCATCATTATCATCATCATCATCATCCATCAATCATCATCATTATCATCATCATCATCATCATCATCATCATCATCATCATCATCATCATCATCATCATCCATCAATCAATCATCATCATCATCCATCAATCATCATCATCATCATCATCATCATCATCATCATCCATCAATCATCAATCATTGATCATCACTGTTATTGTCATCATTATTGCTATAACTATTATCATTGTTATTGTCATTTTTATCTTAGTTATTCTCATCATTATTACTATTATCATTATCATTATTATCATGATTATCATTATAGGTGTTATCACTAGGAAGTTATCATCACTAGTTGTATATGTGTCATCATTACATCCATAAATTATTTGTAAAATTGTGTTACTGATTATGATACTAACAATGCATAAGAATGTCAAAATATAAATAGCAATAACAACAACAATGACACTGACATAATCTTGATGAATTTGGCAACAGCAGTAGCAGTAATGATAATGATCCTTTTGTAAAATAGAATAGGTCTATAGGTCATAAGATATAACATTTACAATTCGAATCAAGTGTTTATAAAATATAATTTCATCAATTATGGACTGCCAGCTGCAGCATAACAGTAGTGGTTCTTGGCAACGTCACAGGTACAGAGGATTTGCAAGAGACTAAGCAATATAAACAGAAAGATGACACATGCATCTAATGCCCAATAGATTTTTTTTTCCAGGTTTGCATTTATTTTAGGTTCATTACTGATATGGTTGTATGTTACATATCTCATAGGGATTATATTGTAGAATTGTAGAATATGTAGATCTAGTGACTGTTTCTTCTGTGTATGAGATTCTTCTTGAGATCTGGCTAATTTTGAAAGTGTTTTGTGCTTCAGTCTTCTTCAGTATAATGTAATAGTACATGGTTATTGATAGCCAGAGTCAGGTAGCACTTTATCAACTTACTGAAACCTGGTTTATGTTTCATGTCACAAAAGTAAGAAGTAGCATTCCAACCTGCTAATCATATTTTTGCTTCCCCTGTTCCCTACTTCACTGTTTTTGCTTCAACTTATTAAACTTTGAGAAAGTTCTGTAAATCTATTTTTGCTTGCTTTGTTTGGGGAGTCTTTAATGAGTGAGATGCAATGATGTAGCCTAGAGAGCATTTGGTGTCCCTTGCAGGTGTGACGCTCACGGAGTACCCGAGTGGAGAAGAGAAACCCGCTCTGCCACCTTGGACGGGTAAACAACCAGACCTTGTTGCTCTGTGCATTTGTGGTTACTGACTCTTTTCTCATCTTGTTATGCTGTGAATGGTGTTGCTGTGCAAAATTATTTCTACTTTGTCTTTTCAGTGTAACAATGTACTCCTCCATTTTTTTTTACATGGAATGCACCTTGCACTTTTTGTATGTGTATCTGTCTGTATGTTTGTGTGTATGGCTGTGTATCTGTATTTTTATGTGTGCATTTGAATGTGTGCATAGATGCACAGGTATTTATGAATATGTGCCAGGATGCACAAGTATTTATTTATATAAATAATATACATCAGTATGTATGCATGCTTATATGAAGTGCATGATTTTTCCTAATCATATTTCAGAATACAAAAGGTCAAGCAAGTAATCAAAGCATCTTAAGCAACATTCAGGACACTGATATGATTTGGAACTAATTTTAAACTTTTTAATTTTTTCTCCCTCTTCAAAACAGGGCTGTTAAAATATCTTGTATTTTTTATATGTATTATTAGCAATGTAGGGATGTAGGTTATTTTCTTGTAATTCTGTTTTTTAAATATGAATGGATAGATGATTTTCTTGTATTTCCTGTTTTTAAATAAAAATGTCCGGGTTTTGATCTGCATGATTAACAAAATTAGTTTGCATGCATGTGTTTACCCTCTCGTGACTGGAACCCCAGTAGCTATTCTATACCATGTGTCAGGGTGTGTGCAGAGTCAAATTACCCAGCTCTCTATGCTTTTTGCTATGGTACAAAAGAATTCTTAAGGGAATGAGGTGCAATACTGTTTGGCGTTCACAACCTTAGAGCAGGATCAAAAGCACAGTGTGAGGGATAGTTTGTGATGTGATAGGACATCATACTGACATGAAAAAATACAAAGATGCAGTTGCGTATGAGAGCAAGCATGCATATACATGCATGCGCACATATGCATACACGCCCAAGCACATCCATACATACACGCACAAGCACATGCATACATACATGCACAAGCACATGCATACATATACGCACAAGCACATGCATACATACACGCACAAGCACATGCATATGTACATGCACAAACACATGCATACATACATGCACAAGCACATGCATAAATAGTCGCACAAGCACACGCATACATACTCGCACAAGCACATGCACACGCATGCACACACACACACACACATGCACACACACATGCATACACACATGCACACACACATGCACACACACATGCACACACACATGCACACACACACACACACACACACACACACACACACACACACACACACACACACACACACACACACACACACACACACACACACACATGCACACACACACATGCACACACACACATACATGCACACACACACATACACACACACACACACACACACACACACACACACACACACACACACACACACATACATCCACACACACACACAGATGCACACACACACATACATGCACGCACACATACACACACAGATGCACACACACACACACACACACACACACACACACACACACATGCATGCACGCACACATACACACACACACACACACACACACACACACACACACACACACACACACACACACACACACACACACACACACACACACACACACACACACACACACACACACACACACACACACACACACACACACACACACACACATATACAAATTTAGGTTAGTTCATTTCTTAAACTTGTCGTGATAGAATTAGTGATTTGTATTTGTTATATGGGATTTATTTTTATTTAGCTCTTACAAATAATACAAGTGTGATAATGTACTTTGATTTTATATTTATATTTGTATATAACATTTTGGTTTATCTACTTTATTTGCGAGTGAAAAAAATTAAAATCCATTTTTCTAATGAACAGGTAATGCGTCATATTTTTATTGTATCCATTTATAAGCATATTGCTTTGCCCACATAAACACAAATTGCAGGTTTGATAGGAATAAATGATTTTTTTTTTTCTTTCTTTCAGATGGGATTGGTTGTGAGCGAAGAAACAATGTATCAATCAACCGTGATGCTGCAAATAGAGCATCCTGGCCTGTGGCGTCTTCACTCCTGTAAGGGAAAATCTCTCCATTTGCTATGTCTTAATGCTTATATCCACTTTGTGTTGATGTGATTGACTTTTATCATATCTTATTATGGTTACACAGCTGATATTGTACTGTTGCAAAGATAGAAATTTGGATCATGAAGATATCCTTTGCAATAAAAGCAATCAAATTTCAACTTTGATTGAAATGAAAAATAGAAACTAAATATGATACTCTGATAGGAAAGTATACCTTCAAATCTGTTACAACTGTTTTGTCTTACCCTCCCACTATTTTGCCTAATTATCCATGTTGATTTGCCTAACCAGCATGGAAAAACTGCTTGTTGTGTGAAGTCCTCAGCATTTTTGTAAACTAATGCTGTTTTCTGATTCTTGTCCCCTGATCAGCTGGGCAGGCCTAGACGGCTTCGTGAGCGAGAGTGAGGGGGAAGAAGGGGGCAACATATCCCCCATTGGACTTCCTCAATACCGCCGCCATTCCACAGACACCACACACCTCAACCTCTGTGCCAATGCTCCTCCAGTCTCCAAAACTCGGAGCTCAGACAATATTTCCTCAGCAAGTGTGAGTATGTTTCAGGGAAAGCATGAGGCAACTTAGCCTCCTTTTTGGGATTTGAGGTAGTTGTTATGGAGAATGAAGTCTAGATAGCCTTTTATGTCTCATTTCATTTCTTCTCGGACAAGCTGCGTTCATGTCAGACATATACCAACATGCAAGTTTATCTGGATACATTATTCTCTGTTCTTTTGTAGTTTTTTATTTTTTAAAATTTGTTTTAGTTCAGAAGCTGAGAAGTTCTTTTGCCATTCAGACATTTCCTCACATTTTTAGGATAAACCTAATACATAATTTTATTATAAAAGGATCAGATCATTATTTTCTTTTATAGAATAATTTACATGTGCCTTTAAAAATTTTACACTTTGCATTCTAGATTTCTTATTCATTGTGTTGCTTACAACTCTCTCCTTGTAACACCCTAAATAATAGCTCTCCATGAAGGATATGATCTGTAAATGATTTTTTTTCACCAGAACCTTAATAAATGAATTTTGTATTTTTGTAGATTTAATGAATTGCTAAGAGAAGTGTCATACTCTGATTCTATTATCCATATTATATAGAAATTTTTCCCATGAATTAGGTAATTCATAGAAGATGTAGTGTACCAAACTGCCTTCTGTGATAAGTGAAGTATTACCACAACTTTGAGGAAAACTGAGTTTATTTTATGTTGAAAAAAGGTAATAATGAGACTAAATAATGCTGCTACAGTAGTTCCTGATATAAACACTGATATATATATATATATATATATATATATATATATATATATATATATATATATATATATATATATACATATATATTTATATTTATGATTCACTTTATAAAGTATGTAATACAGTTAGGTCTGAGTGATTAGATGCAAAAAAGTAGGAAGTGATTTTTTATTGGTAATAGATATTTCAATTTTGAACTTGTTTTGAGTTTGCCTGTACTTCTGTTTGCTTAGGCCTACTTATGCAGTAGCATTCAGAAAGAGAGGTAACCCTACTTTGCTCCTCCATTGCAGTTAAGCATTATAGTATACCTAGTAGAAGTTGCATAAGAGAAAGGAGTATGTAAAAATCCTTGATTTAAGACTTATGGGAGCCATAAGAATCCTTGACTTATGACTTAGGGCAGCCCATTAGAATCCTTGGCCTGAGTCACCTCTTCTGGTCTGCAGAGCAATGGTGAGGCAAGTGGCACCAAAAATGGCTGCTTGGACAGTAATCTTCAGCGACTCCTGCTGCTCAACTCCATCCTGCCATCCTCGTCCCCCCCAACACCAACCTCCCAGTATTCGCTCTTCAGTCCCACCAGCTGAACAAACACTTCGAAAAAAATTCTTATGTAAGCTATTTTCTTCTTTATGAGTGAGAGCATTCACAGCAATGGACAGCTTGGCAGCATTTATGCTTTGATGATGTACAACTAGTGTCATTAGGGAGAAATTGTCCAAAGTGTTTGTCTCTAAGCTCAAGAGGAGAGGAAGGAAACAGACAATGACTGTGGTTGACATCAGTTATTTTGATAGGATGTCAGGCAGAATGTCACTGTTGTCACAGGGCTCTATAGCATAACCATAAAAGGTCTTCAGAAGACAAGTATTGTTACATTGTTTCCATATCCTATTTAGGATTGCAGTAGAGGAAGCATATACTGAGACCTGCCTAACACTTACCTGTTATGGTTGTACGTTTTACCTTGTGAAGCAAACAAGAAACCTTACATCATCACATTCAAACTTGACCTCAAACCAAAAAGATTTCGGTATACTTCCAGTTTTGTTGCCATTAGTTCAGCATAGTGGAAGGAAGGGTTGTGCCTTGTGAGATAGTTGTTAACCTGTGCATAATACTGAGTAGTCCTTGGTGATAGTAGAAGTGTTGTCCTATTGCTCCTGACTAAATATATAATTTTCCCCCCTCTCCTTCAGTTAATCTAGTAAATTAGTTTATTCTTGATATGTATGTCAGTATGAAAGTGCTGAATTGGCTCTGGCATGTCAGGAACATGTGCTGCCTAATCCTAAAAATAGTGATGACCACAGTTAGGAATTTAAGGGTTCCATGCACTGAATTACAACAGAATAAAGGACAATTTCATAGATGTTTGTAATTTGTAAGTTACATGGACAGGAAATGTCCACAATCACTTACATAGTTTCTTGCAATGAAGGGAATTTTTTTTTCTTGTAGTTGCTTTATCCTTAATAGGTGAAGTTAATATGATGGTGAGAATAAGGCAGTGGCAGGTAAAATGTATATAGCATTCGCAGGGAGTGTTTTTTTTTTTTTTTTTTTTTTTTTTTTTTTTTTCTTTTCTTTTTTGTACCTACATAGCCCAGTGAAAGGCTTTGGAAGGTTTCTTTGGAAAATGTTAGGAAGGCCGGACAGTAACTTGTAGGTCCTTGTTTGTACGGGCAGAATTGAGCATCAAGTTGCTCTGGATATGTTCTGAGATCATGGTGGTAGGAGTCAAGGTGGAGTGGACAACATGAAAAAGAAGTCAACTGGGCAATTGTTCTTTTTGTGGAAGGGCTTAGACAAGGAGTGTGTGCAGCTAAGATTCTTTTACTTTCTTTCTGTATCTGCCATGTCATATTATAATGAAAGAACATTATTAAAGAAAACTGCAACATTCATAATTATCTTTACAAAGAGGTCAGTGGGGTTGGATGAAGAGCCCAGAATGTCTTATTGCTTTATAATACATGAGAAGAATATTGCATGTAGCTTCATAGAGTTTATATGGCAATGGTGGCAGATTGCTTGCAGTGGACACAAGGTAGTGCATAGAGATCTCCAATGGTAATTTGAAACATAATTCCTAAGAAAATATATTGCTTTTGATAGTGATTCAAGTCAAAAGTATTTCCTAAATGTGGCCCAAAACTGTCCTGGATGATAAGTTGTGGGTCAGTGATGTCAGATTTATGCAGTATCTATGACAAGCTAAAAAAGAAATTCCAGAGATACCAGCTGATGTCTAACTTGTTTTACTGACTACAAAATAGGTATAGCAATGGGTTTAACCCTCATAAGTGCATATTTATTGCTCCAAAAAATTAATAAGTTTCATCTATTTGAAACATTTTTTAAAAAGTTGCAAATATCCTTTATGAGAACTGAAACCCTTTCTCAGTGTCAGTCATGAGTAAAAATAAATTGATGCAGAGAATTGTTAAACCTAAGACTGTTCAAAATACACAAACCCATTGATGCCATGAGGGTATGCATACATACCGTGGCCACTATGATTTTTATTTATTATAGATGACTCCCCCAGTGCTTAGTCTCTTATGTAATCATTTACTAGCCTACCTGATCTCATTCTATTCCTTGAATTTTTGAAAAGAGAAATTGTTTTCATTACTATTAGTATGGTTCATAGTGTTATAATAATACCATTGTCATTGATAATGATAATATTGGTAATGATATTTGTTTTAGACTTTTTCATGGAAATTCTAAGAAGGGGTAAATATGGGAAGTCATTTAGGCCTAGTTATATTGACTTTGATGACTGAGTGCTTGTGAAGCCATCTCTATATACACAAAATTGACAAAGAAAAATAACAGTGAATAATGCATGTAGCTGGTGCCAGTGGGTTAATAAGAATAGATCAGTATATATAACCAAGGGAGTGGGGAACACAATATGTCATGCTTACTGAATTGATATCTGTATATAAAATATGGGTGTTCATACAGTTAGAAATTACAAGAGGAATATCATATGTAGGTTTTTGAAGGGGAATATAATTTTTCAAATTCCTAGAGATCTTTAATACTGATGTGTTGTCAGTATGAATGGTTTATGGGTAACTACGGTCATGTATTAGATTAACTGGGAAAATTATAATATATTTTTTTTAATGCTTAAAATCAAATCATAGTAATTTTGATCATATATCCCTTAATTTACTTGACAAGAAAGCTTAAAGGATAAGAAAATTGAGCAAGATAAATTGATTGAGTAATTAATGAATCAGTTTATAACTATTTCTATCATTCTTCATTCTGTTTTTGACTGTATGTATGTGTTCCTTCCCTCTTTGGTTGAAAAGGTGAGCAGCATCTTTTGATGATGTCAGTCAACTATGATCCTGCATTGTGCCTGGAATGTCTCTTTTTCATAAGAAAGGGGCACCTTTTTGTCATATTTGGTATTTTCTTGTTGGATGCCCTTACGAACATCAACTGTGGCCCAACTTATATAGGTATGCTAATAATTTTTTTTATTTATAATTATGACTTCCACTGACATATGCTTGATGCTTGGACAGTGACATCATAAGCATCATAATTAAATTATTTTACTAAATATTCCCTTGGATTGGGTAACTGCTATAATGTCATGACTATTTCAACATTCTTATATAGCAGTTTTCAGATATCCCCATGATACCAGGTGAAAATGTTGAGATCACCATGACGTGCTATGGCATTAAGG
>NC_091567.1:16902209-16918570 GCF_042767895.1 Penaeus vannamei
AAAAAAAATGGGAACTGTTAATGACTGAACATTCAATGAGCAATACAGACAGCACCGAAAGGAAATAAATCTGGCATTTATTCATCGCTGCATTTATTGTCGCTATGAAATTACCACAATCATTGACCTGTCGAATTACAGCTGACCCAGGCTATTTCGTGTCAGCTGTGATTCAGTGGGATAAAACATTAATATGAATAAGGTCCGCGATATCAATTCATTAGCTGCGCATTTCGTTGGTAAAGAAAAAAAGATAAACTACTATTGTGTACTAACCTAACATGCATAAAGCGAAGTACACGTTAGGCGACAGTTCTTTCATTCCAGGGTATACGGATCAGCCGCATTTGGTTTTCCGGATTTTCGAAAATAAAATTGAGAAATCGACTATATTTTTTCCATGCCACATCTTATCCGATAAGATTTGATTACGATGTAAACAAAATAAAAATATTTGTAAAATCAACTTAGCCAACCTCATCTTGAAAATAAATCAATGCAGATGTCTCCACTCGCTTTCCGGTGATGTGGACACGATTCGAAATACATCTGAAGGTGCTAGAGCCGAGGTCTGTAGATAGAAGGAATAAAATAATTGTGGCCTGATGTAGTTTTGTCATCGGTATATAATTCATTTTTTACCCCCTGCCACATATTTCCAAAAAAAAAAAAAAAAAGAAAAAAAAAAGTCCAAACACCAAATCATCTTTATCTCATATTTTGATATCGCCTGTCAGAGGTTTTTAGAAATAAAATCCGTAAACCAAAGAATAAAATGATTGTGTCCTTTCAGCCACAGGTTCACATTCACGACGCTTGACCTCGTGCTACAAATTGACTGATCTTCTCGGAGACGTTTTCGAAGTGATCCCGCCACGGATATTCCTGTTCCGTACCCACAGGTTGAAGCCGCTAAAGGACCTCCCGCTTGCCGTTCACATGGAGTATTTAATTTAATTTATGTTTTCATCATAAATAGTTAATCTGATCTATGAGCAAAACATTTCGAAAATGCAAACCTCCCCCCCCCCCAAATGGGGGTTAGGATTGCCAAATGATCCGGATCACCACCAAAATTTTAGTTAGGCTAAGACATACCTCAGGTAAAAAAAATATTAAAAATCTATCCATAACTTTTTCAGTTAGGAAAAAAAAATCTGGATCCGAGCCATGGTCCGCATCGCCACCAAAGTGCATTCGGTATCTAACTTAGGTTAAAACACACCTCTGGTTAAAATCTCACTAAAGTATGTTCATAACTTTTTGAAATATCAGAAAACACAAACAAACAAAAACAATAAACAAACAATCAACAAAGAAACAAACGGAAGTAACATAAATAAACAAAAGATCACGGGATACACGAAAATGATCTATTTATCCTTACACACTTTATATACATATTTTTACACCACCCTCTACTTGTATTTCGTCTTTTCGCGGGAGTCTGAGTGTGAAAATTGGCTGTGTGGCCCCGTAGAGTTAAACACGGTGCAAAGACACAAAGTCCAATATCTTCAGGTCTTGCGTATGATACCCGTCCGACTGGAGAACGATATATTTTTTTCGACCAGTATTTTACATTGTAAAACCCCATTAGAGCAACAATAATAGATAAATGATAGATAATTATATCATATACAATTATTTCGTATATGATTTCATATGTAAAATGTAAAAAAAAAAAATGAAAGGGAAAAAGATCACGATGCTTGGGTCCTCATTTTTAACCTTGGCACACGCATTTTCAGCCTAATTTTAACGTATGTCTCATTTTGTAGCTGAATAGTAGATCTATTACATACTGCAATTAGGATTTGCAATATTTTTATGCGCGTCTTATAGAAGTGATATATATTTTCAGTTTCCCTTTTTAGGTTGGTGAAATAGTCGCCTTCATAATTTATTTACACACAAAAGTCGACTTCGAAAAATTTAAAAATGGTCAATGTAGGCCTATAGATACGAAAAATTACTGCCACCCTGCTACACTACGAAATATTTTGAGAAACCGTTACGTGCTGGCAATGTCCGGAATATTTCGGAATGCAGGTTGATGATAGACAATTATGGCTTAGGAAGATTCTTCTTCTCCCTTTAATTTTTCATACCTTATGGATTATGAAAAGAGAAAAAAAATCAAATTGCCGTTATTTCGGAAGTTTACTTATTATTTTTTCTCTCAAGAAGCGTACAGGACGCAAACTTAGTCCAAAATAAATGTATTCTGGTTCTTTTTGTAGATAAATAGTGTGTCTAGTGAATGTAGGAAGCGCAATTTTTTTACTGTGTTTTTTTGTAAAAGTGATGTATATATGAAAAAAAACTTTCAGACACCTGCCAGTCGACTCGGTAAGATATTTAAAAAATAAAGATAAATGATGATTCTGTATAATAAAACAATCAGAAAGACTAGATTTTTTTATGATTTTATTTTTTGAAAAATCGTCTTTTTTTTCTTCAGTGATTTTTCGTTATTTTTTTCTTTTTTTTACTATAATTCAAAAACTGTTTGAAAATCTTCCACGGAGATCAGGCATGGGTTTAAATTAGAGGGTGTGTTTCATCAAAATCGGCATGAAAAATAGAAAAAAACAGACAATCCCCTTGAGACTGGCAAGTTGGGTAACAAGTTGTTAAGTCATTGAGGAACATCGTAGTTGACAGGCCACTCCAGAGAAAAGGCCTGGGCGAAGCATGACTTCGCAAATCTAACTGAACTGAACGTAGTAGACATGTTAGTACGGATTTGTTGGGCGACATGTTAGCAATCCTGCAGTGTGGACGAAGTAGTGTCGTCAGCGACCTCCCGCCAACCAACAGACCAACATTGTGCGGACAATTTCACCAAGTCGACTCTTATTGCCGTCATTTCTCAACATTGTAACAGACATGTCCCCATACATATCAAGAAATTTGTAGCCGAATGCCTCCTATTGTGTCCCTCACAATGTTTCCAATTTGTTTCCAATGTTTAATGTTTAATGTTTGAAAATGAATGTGCTAGACATCAGAGGTCATATAGCACTATGGCAAAGTATTGCGTCGGAATAAAATGTGTTAGATGTCAAAGGTTTAAGAACGTTATAGGATAATATAGTAGTGAAAAGGGGGATAGGGGAGCAAGTGAACTAGAGCAGAAATTACTATAAAGGGGAGGGTATTGAGTGAATTATAGTGTATCTCACTGGAGAAGGTATAGGAAAAATGTTCAAGGAAGAAAAGAGATAGCTGTTGAAGAGTAAGAGAAAAATCCGAGAAGAGGAGATGGTGTTACATATCAAAGATTAGAGGGTGTTACAGGGAAGTATGGTAATGAAAAGGGGAAAGGAGGGAAGTAAATGAAGTAGAGCAGTGATTAATAAATGAGAAAGGATAAGGAGGTAGATCGATTAAATGAATTGTATTATATCTGTGACTGGGGAAGGAATAGGGATAGAGGCTTAGGTATCTGGGTGTTGAGACAAAGGATCAGGAATAGGTGAAGGAGTAGTGTCTGGGGGTTCGATAGGGACAGTGGGGAATGGGGAAGGATATTGTGATGAAAGAGATTCACATGTATATCCAGGAGGGAGTGGGAGGGATAGTAGGGAAAGATGGGGTTTTGGGGGGAGGTTTAGTTTGGGTGGTATGGTGGTTGAGAGGATGAGGTATTTTGGGAAGGGGTTGGGGGAATATAAGGGGGTAGAGCAACTGAGTGAATTGCAGTATATCTGCGACTGGGGAAGGAGTAGGGACACTGATCAAGGAAAACATAGGTGGCTGTTGGAGAAATAGGAGAAGAATCCAGGGGTTGAGAAAGGGAGATTGGGGAAGGTGGTGAAACGCTAGGAAAAATGTTTGGAGAGGAGGGGTCTGGAGAAGGACACTGTTGTGATAGAGAGGATTCCTGTGAGTATTCAAGTGGTAGAGAGGGTGGGGTATGTTGGGAGGGTGTTGGAGGAAAGGGGGTGGAGGGAACTTGGGAAGGAGGAGGATGAATATCTGCAAATATTTTAAATGTAGCAGGAGTAGGAACAGAGGGATTGGGGGTGGATGAGGGAGCGGAGCGTTCCCTTGGGTCATCTTTAGGAAGTTTCGGATGACTTCAAGGGTTTCTGGAGGGGACTTTGGTATAGAGGACTGAGAAACAAAGGTTCTCTAATAAGGAGGAGAAGAGATGGATATCTGAGAAACGGATGAAGAGGAAGGTGTAGGAGAGAATGTAGTAGGAGAGTGTGGAGTGGAACGTTTAGGTTGTCTGGTATGACAACTAAAGTGAAGAGGAGGGGTAGGTATCCGGGAAGTGGTAGAGATTGGAGTATCTGGATTTAGGATGGAAAATTGATTTGACTGGTGGATAGGGTGAGTATACATAGGACGTAGGTTTTGGGTATAGGGAAAAAATACCTGGGGAGATGCAGAAGTGTAGATGGTGAGGGAGCAGAGCGCAGGACTGTTTTGGAATAAGTTGAGCGAGAAAAACCACGTCGTCGTGCTTCCTGTCTGGCCTCTCGTAGAGTGAGGCCTAGTTTAAATCTGAGGACTGCTAGCTCACATTGAAACGTATAGGCAGGGCAGCTCCTATAAAACACATTATGGAAGTTTCCACAATTGGCACATGTACGTGACTGAGCAGGGCAATTTGAACGTTCATGACCAGGTTGGGCACATAAGAGGACAGCGGGCTGTGGAGCGACAATGTTTGGCTGGGTGGCCAAAACGCCATTTTTGACAATGACGAGGAAGAGGTTGATATTGTCGGGCATGATAAGACAGTCCACCAATATAAACCTCATAGGGGAAGCCTTGTCTATGGAAGCTAATCTTGGCAATATTGACATGAAATTTACGTTGGCCTCTAGGAGGAAGAATTTAAAACTGTACTGCCACTGCATCATATTAATTAAGGCAAGGAAGTAGGTCATTTTCACAGTCTGACCAGTCCTTGTTATACATGGGACAAGCATTTGGGGGAATAGAAACAGTTCCGATACAAGTATTAAGAGTTGGGTGAGGTTCGGCAGGAATTGGTTTACCAGTAAGGTCAGTTAGGGCAAATAGTGCACGAGCTTGAGTTTCAGATGTAACCGTGACAAGGCGTGAACGATCAGAGCGACATCGAAAGGTAACCTTGCCTACTTGTTTCTGGAGGCACGGCTGAAAGAGAAGGGTATTCTCAGAATAGGGGGCTGTGGGGGGAATCACAAAGAATCGATCCCACTTGGCTGGGCCAAATAGAGTACCCAGAAGGTTTGCAGAGGTAGAGGTAGTAGAAGGACGACGGCGAGAGGAAGATGTGGTGGTGTGGAGTGTAGTTCTGCGGGGGGGGGGGCAATAAGGATGAATAGTAGTAATAAGGGAAGAGGGGGTTGACATTGAAGAGGGTCGTGCCCATGACTCCCGGAGGCCGTTCGTGACTGACACAAAGCCAGCCTTTCATCCTTTCAGCACGGCTCTCACACCTTAGGAATGGGATAGAAGAAGGGAGTAAAGAAGATACGGAAGAGGAAAGAAGAGAAGAAAGGACCAAGCAAAATTAGTTGAGGCAAGGGCTGAGGCCCAAGGTAGGGGTAATCCTCCACACTGGGTCTCAGTCCCCCTCTCCTAAGCCCTCCCACGACGACAGCAAGCTAGGTTTGGGGAGGGAATTTGTTTCCAAGCAACATATCACTGGTGTGGCTCCTACTGTTTATCACTACATCAATCAGTGTGTCTAGGATAAAACATCTGGAAGATTTAAACTTTTTCATTTAAGACATGATTTCCTCTGGTTGTTTTACTTTGTCGTTACACTTACCACCCGTTCATTTTCTACAGGAATCGCTGTGTGTTATGGACACGTCTTCCCTTCCTCTGTCAAAAAGCATAATGCCAGGAATGAGAATATTTTGCACGTCTATGCTTCAGCGAATCATAGGTTATATATCTTCTAGCTCTCCGTTCCTGACTTCCTGAGAAGCAAACAACCTTTGGTGTTGCCTAATACGATAATGTACAGAATGACCAATATTTAGTCTATTAATACCATAACATCTTCAGTGCTTAAATGAGACGAGTTAGTCCTACTAGTCGCATCTCAACAAGAATACCAAATAACCGAAGGACATAAGTGGCAGATGATAACTATTTATTGATGTTATTGAGGCTTGGGGGTGAAGCCTTAAGGAAGGAAGCTTTTTTAGCTCTTAAGGCGGCTTATGGATTCTCGGATTGGTTAATGATCAAAGCAAATAATTGACATACTAAAAGTCATACAGCGATACGATGAAAGTATTGTGACGAAAATGGAAAAAATAGGTTGACAGTTAGGACAAAATTAGTTACATGCCAAAGGTTTGTACAGCACTGTAAATCAGTATGGTAGTGAAAAGGGTAAAGTGGGAACAGCAAACGGAGTATGTAAGTCGTTCAGGACTGACACAAAGCCAGCCTTCCATCCTTTCAACACGGCTCTCTTACCTCAGGAAATGGGCAGAAAAAAGGATGCAAAAGATAAGGAAAAGGAAAGCGGGAGAAGTAATGACCACGCAAAATTACTTGAAGCGAGGGCTGAGCTACAAGGTAGGAGTGATCCCTTACATTGGGTCTCACTCTTCGTCTTCTAAGCCCACCACAAGCAGCAGAGAATTGGGGGTGGGGGAATTGCTGCAACAGAGATTATCGATTTGCAAACTTAACGTATGGATGAACTGCAACAGACGACTGTTGGAGGAAAAAACTAGCCCTGATGTTTCTGAAATGATCTTGTCTATGTTGTCGAACTTTACTGACACTGGATTGAAGTTCTCAAATTCATAATTTATTTAATTCTACGGCGATGCCCATCAAACATTAGCCTGTCCTAAAAATGTAATCGCCGTGTTAGAAATATGACCGACATTTGGAACGACAATCGTTCTTATGCTACTTTGAGGAATAACGGAAGGGGGTCAGGCATCGAAAGTTATTTGATGGGTCACTTCCTTGCAATCAAAAAAATAATCATGCGGCGCATTTCTTTATGAGAATCGCGGGTACGCTGTGGTTTGGTTTGCGTCGTCTTGCCAAATTCGCCAAGAAGTCCTAAAGTCCAGCTTATCAATGTTTGCAGACCGCAATATGAGAATTCATTCTCCTCCATAGCGGGGACAGAATTATTCGCTAAAGAAAACCCGACTTATCGCCGTTAGTAATGATAGTTAAATTACCGACGAAGAAATATGTTCTTACCTTAGATTTGAATCAACTTAATATGATAAATGGTAAGAATTTTAAATAATCATTTACATTCTATGTCGCACAAACGTTATGATTAATAAAATATCGTCCACACACTGCAACAACGATCTAAAAGGATAATATCTACTATTCATAGTGAAACTGGGTTTTTGTTTGGCACATATATGACAACTTGCAAGTATAATTATAACATCTGGCGACAAAATTGTTAAGTCAAAAGAATTTCATCGTTATCACTCATTTGAAAGATGGAATAATGCACTGGCTGCAATGATATCAATTTTGTCGGCCATGTTGGCGGCTTTACTAACGAGACGCTATGAAACTGTAGCAAGCAGATATCTGAGCAAGTTCTGTCAAAAACTAAATATTTTTATCTTTTCAACACAGCTCTCGCATTAGGAAGTAGACATTAAAAGGGTATGCATAAGAGGGAAAATGAAAGGGGAAGTGAAGACCATGTAAAAATAGTTCAGGCGATGGTTGAGCTCCAAGCTAGGGGTGATCCCCTACACATAGCCTCGGTTTCCGTCTCCTAAGCATGCCACGATAACGAGCAAGGGATTGGCGCCTTGATAATTCTTAAAATCTTTAAAAAGATCAGTAACAATCTGCAGAGGATTCTGGCGTTCATTTCAGCTTTAAATTAACCCCTACAAAAGTCATTGGAGAAAACATGTCGTTTGAATGAATGAATGAATGAATTGATGAAGAAAAATGTGAGAGCCTTCAGGTTTTCAACGGACAAGATTTTCCTCTTCCTAAAACAAAATGTATTACAGTATTCCCTCTCAAAAATACTAGCTTTGTTTTTCCAATTGTATACAGTTCCGCATTTTTCTCAAACCTTTCTGTAATTTTCATCTACCACTTTAGCAAAAATAAAATTTCTCTTGACACTAACTTCTGGCACTGTTACTGAATGTTTATTGCAATGTACAAAGTACAGTTCATTAATTCATAAAGATGCTAAATATATGGAAAGTACTTTCAAACTTGCCTCTTTCTAAAATGTTAGAATATGAACTCAATGCATGTGATAAAGTATAGCTTTCCCCTACCAGATAAATCATTTCCGCATCACCAAGATAATTCTTAATGTAGAACGAGGCATATCTAATCTAATCTCTTGCATTATATCTGTGCTTGCAGTTGTTTCTACAAAACCGAGTTGCTCTAACATTAGATATTTGAAAATTGTATAGTATATAAACTCATTTTTGGAAAATAAAATACATGAGAGGGGTCACCATTTAATTACACATACTATAGTGACATAAATATCTTATTTACAATAAGAATCTTCCCCCTGACTGGAAGAGACTATTAGCAATAACCACCATGTCATTAAAAACAAAAAAATTACACAATTCACAAAAAAAAATAAATGCACCAGACACTACTACTCCACCTCCTGATTTCCTTTCAGTATATTGTTGACGACTCACAAGCCAGGGAGATGGAATGGGGATTAGCTCAGGTATACACTGGAGTAGAAATATACACTTGAAACCACTTAAGGCCAGAGTAGTACAAAGACATTACTGAAGTTCAATTTTAAACAAAGAATTTTCTTGCTTAAACTTGGGCCTGCTGACTTTTTTTTTTTACTACTTAAAATCGAGAATCATCATCATCCTTTGGTGCGTTACATACTGTAAAATATCTAAGTACAGCAAGTACGGTTTCCACTGTACATCACATGGTTAATGAGTAAAATATGATGACAATAATTAGCAGTTTTATTACAACATTAGAATTTACTTCCATTCACCCTTGGAGTAGTCCCACTCTGAAGAAATTCCCTGGACAGGATTCATTTTCAGAGCAATAATTCTCTTGAGCTGAGCTTCCTGCTTCTCTGGAGAAAGTGTATCCGGGATGGGAGAGTATACTGAAAAGATCAATAAAAGTTGAAAGCATCCTTTATACTATATATTTCCTGTTTACAATGATCAACACGTGAAAATTTCTTTACACTGTGCTGCACATGTCTACCTATCCTAAGTGCTATCACATACTTCAGAGCAAGTGTACACTGCTTCAAGCAGATGGACATAAAACAATGCAACCTCCAATTATCACCTTTACCCATAATAAAATCATGCATGTACTCTCGAGCACTGACGTCTATGGCATTGTAAACTTACCAAACAGCTTCATCCACATGTACACCCAAATGGCTAAAGATGCAGCAATGAGACTAAGACCAAGAACAGACTTCCATTCTCCAGTGGGAGCCTTCATCTCAGAAAAGGTCTGGCAGAAGGATGCACGGTAAAGGGCTTTCTTCTCCTCAAGGGTCAACTTGTTCCAGTCTCCCTTCTCCTTTTCACGGAGGGCCTGGAACACAGAGAAAAATGTTATGCATATTGTGAAAGTATTTCTCTTGGGATTTTTTTTTTTTTTTGGTCAACAATCTTCATAAAATGTAGAAAAAATGCTAGACTGAAAAACCGATGTAGTAAATCAAATTCTCTGGAAGAATACCAATATGTCCTACATTTTGATAAGCAATTTCTTACTAAAGAAGGTCAGATAGGTGGAGGGGCATCATATCCATCTTGATGTTGAAACCCAAGATTGTGACAGCATAAGTGAAGTCTAAAAGGAATTAGGGACAGTTCCATTTGATGGGGCAGTAGGAAGAACGAACAGCTGGACAAGAACAATAGAAGGTTTATGCTCGGTAAAGGAAAATTTCATTTGGCAATCACCTTGAACTAATAAGGCTCATGACTGAAGTAAAACAGCAGGAGTGCAAAGACCAATGAGGTATATTCATACATTCTTTGAATTGGATATCTTTAGGAGGGAGGGGGAAAGGGGGAATGAAAGAAAGAAAGAAAAAAAATGAAGACCATACTATCTGAAGCAATGTACATTTATTCTTCAAGGGAGTTCTTCAAAAAACACCAAGGCTTAAACTACACACTAACTTTTAAAAGTCTCTAACTCTTACAATAAGATTTCCCTAGGCCATACTGAGTTAAGCACTTGGGACTCTGTCCAGGTAGCTGCTGAGGCTAGAGAGGTTTTAAAAGAAGCTGCATCTCTTGCAAAATGGCCAAGGACTAGGTGACGGAAAAAAATCACCACGAGTGCACAAACCTCTCAAGTGAGTGATTTGACTCATTTGGCACTTAGAAGGGGTTTTAATATTATTCCCATTGATAAACAAATGTGAAATGTAACATGCATAAGCCATGACTGGAAGAGTGCTGGTCCCAGGAAGGATGTCATTTCCATGCTGCGCACTGTATTCCTGGCCAATGTGACTGGTGGTGCATGTTGTGTTACGGAAAATTTAAAATTATAAAAAATAAAGTAGGACAAATAACCAAATGTTCCATTTTTTCTCTCTCTCTTTTGCACTGAGTAATTTACTACACTGAAATGTTATGGAGTATGTGCAAGGAAAATAAGGTATTACCATCTGGATAAAACAAATCAAAAGTTGTTTACACAATATAACTAGGCAAAGGGGAGGCATAGTCTTATCAATGCTCATGGGTGTTCAAACGCCCGGCCTAAGCGCTGCATGCCTGGGACATTGGCTACTTAGGTAACCTAATGCCCATGTTTTGGGCACTGATTTCCAACACACAATTGGATCCAATGGGTTAAATTGTTTTTTTTTGTTTTTTTTTGTCTATTGAGCTTGTTTCTATTCAACAACAATTATAAAAAAAAGGACATGCTGATACATTAAGCCCTACAATCCAGATGACGTGGCCTTCACTTCATAAAAAAATCTGGCTGAGGGCCAGGGTGACAGGAAATTGTGTGAATTTTAGCTGAAGGCCAGAATAATGGAAAGGACTCACAAAGCTGCACAAAGCTCTTGGAGGGTAATTAGAATCAATGGGCATTTAGAAAGGGGTTCTTGCATTATTTCCATTAATAAATATGGAATGTACTATCTGTGAGCCATGACTGGATGACCTGGCTCCAGGGAGGACATTCCCATGCTCAGGATCCTATTCCTCATTCTGATCAGCAGCACAGGTTGTATTACAGAAAATTCATTAAAAAAAATAAGTAACAAATAACAAGGTTACTTATTGTTATGATTACAGCACTACCTTATGGATTACCTACAGCAATATGGAGTCTGTGCATCAAAAACAGTATTACCATCCCAATACAGCTTATAAAATGATAAATATATACATTAGAAAAGGGAAAATGTTAAATACTCTCATGAGTAAACAGATAACAATGCAAGGAGTCTTGACAACACCTATGAGTGTGTGCACTATAAACCATTAACCCACTAACGCCAGTATATTTTGAAGCCAAAAATAAAAGTTTCTGGGCAGCCACAAAATCGACCATGGCCCACTGCTGAGTAGAAGCGCTGTATTTCCCACACCATTGGATTTGTTTTTCAATACTCTTGACAATCACTCTGGCAAATTTTTGTACTTATTTGTGTTTAAATTTGGCAAATATGGGGGGGAGGGAGAGTGGAGGCCTGAATGAGAGTCAAAGGTGTAACCTATTTTCTTCATATATTGCATTTCAAAGACTTCTATTTTGCAAAAGTGTGGACTTTATTCTTACAAAATAGACAGGCATTATGCATATCATCTCAAAATAATTAGAAATTAACAAAAACCTTATAGACCTAACCAAGGCACATCATAAATACCATTTTTTAAGGGGGCTGTCATACTCCATAACAAAATTTGTTAATTATGATCAGATTTTTGCGATGTTTTAATATGTTATATATAGATATACTACAATTTAAACACCAAGTTTCATATTGTTTGGATAATAAACAATGAAGTAAAAAAAAAAAAAAAAAAAAAAAAAAAAAAAAAAAAAAAAAAAAAAAATTGTTTCTCCCTTATCCACTGACTGAACCTGTTAAAAAAATATCCTCTATAGCAATACCTAAATCTTGTGTGACTCGGATTTAGAAATTTCCTCTTCATTTAGTGGGATTTTATTATTATTTTTTTTTAATTAATTGTTATGAATATAAAATATAATATATGAACTTTTATCACCTGAAATTAGAATCCCCAGGCACAAAAAATCATTTATTCAGCTTTCAAATGATCCAAACTCCATTAGAATCCCCCAAGTAGTTATGGAATGACAAAAGAATGTGGAAAAAGGTGTAGTTTTGAGATATCAGCCTTTGAAGTTGAGGATCTGATCTCTGTGTCAATCTTGATGCATTCTATGGTATTCTGAAGTGTTGCTAGTACCTGGTCCCCCCTTTTGCAAGGTACTAATGGCAATAACTGCACATGATTGTAGTAGTACCCTGTGTCATCACAAGCTTCGCAGTGCCTCGTGAGGCATTTCATACGAATTAACAACTGCTGCAGCTGTGATTGACATGAATTTCTCATCATATTAAGTTTAACAGTTACAGGGATATCATCTATCATTAGTAATGTCCTCTTAGTGTGCGATGAGGGTGCATTAGGGGTACGTCTGTGGGATGGTGAAGCGCCGAGGCAGTAGATGAGCAGTCTCTCGCTTTGACTTTCATGGTAACTGCCTGCCTTGTCTCTTAGTCATGGCTATCAGCTGATTCAGAAGTAAAAATATTACGTAATGGGATTGCCAAAGCCTACTAGCTTAAAGGAGATATTTTTCAAAATTGAGTATTCTTGAAAATGTTCGTTGAAAAGTCAGCATGACAGACCCATCAACGCAATGGTGACAGATGTCCTATGTCACAGTCAGCATTATAAGAAACTGATATGTCCCTATTGATAGGATGAGGTTTTGTTGCCTTGAAAGCCAGCCGGGCAACCAATAAGATATAGAGTAGCATGCGCCAATGAACATCTGTCCTTGCCTGACACTTCCCAAAATCTTACGTGTCTTTGTTGGGTTGATGATAATATATCTCAAACCTAAGATTTACAATACGAAAAAGGCCATAATTCAAAGACTAATAAAATATGCCAAAAATCATCTATATCCCTATCACAAGGCAACCTCACCTGAATGTCTGGAGTATTTTCCTTGAAGCGGACACCTGGCATGGGGAAGTCTACACGGTCCACATAGCAAGGGGTGCCATTGAAGCCAAACCCAACAACTTCCCGACTGCCAATCTTTGAAACAGAGGAGGCGGCAGCAGTCTGTTGGAGGCTGATCTGGCGGAGTGTCAGTGCCAGGGCACGGCGAGTGATTGGGTTCAAAGCCATCTGGAGGAGAAAAAAGGACAAATAAATAAAAAATAAGGAGCAATATAGATAATGCAAGTGTTGGCAACTAAGACTTGACTTGTTTGGTATGCACTTTTAAAAATATTTTGCCTTCTTCCAGTAGTGACTAAAGATGAAAGCCAAAAAAGGAAAATCCTATCAGTATTATCTACCCATAATCTTATAATCTGAAATTCTATAATACCAACTATCTTATTTGTATCCTCCATTTCTATGGGCTCTGTTTTCTCATTTATGATCTCCAAACACCACACAACTTGGAGGAGGAAGTGTAGTAATAAAGAAGAGTAAGGTAAGTATATAGTAAAGAAGTATAATTTTTAAATGTCAATACATTTTCCCTAATATCGCAAAATCACTGTAGAGGCTTTCACACCAGCTGAAGATGCAAGAGCACACTACCTTTATATACCTACAAACAGACTAATACTATGAAGCAAAGTGGTTGATAATAAAATGTACCCTGTTGCTGCAGTCTTACCTGTATGCATGAATGCATCTAAGCGTGTGGGCGTGTACAAATACACACTAGTTGCCTTCCCCTAACATTCACTACAAACCCTTAATTATGATATTCATGTTGAAGACCACAAAGAAAGAGAGAGAGAGAGAGAGAGAGAGAGAGAGAGAGAGAGAGAGAGAGAGAGAGAGAGAGAGAGAGAGAGAGAGAGAGAGAGAGAGAGAGAGAGAGAGAGAGAGAAATTGTGGCCATTAAATAAAAACATAACATTTACTTGCCAATACTACATTACTTCCCCACCCCATTCCTACCCTTCCATCCCCCAAGGCAACTGCATGTGCCAAGGAAGATCAAGCAGCATCTTCCCCAGTATTTGCAAAACCTGTTTATGCTGGAGTAGTAAAAAGTGGCATGAATATGCATTTTTTTTTTTTTTTTTTTTTTTGTCACTGTTCAAGAATAATAAAGCTCTATGGAAAAAAAAAAAAAATAAATAAATAAATAATAATAATATAAATTCAGAGAACAACAATAACATACATAGAAAAGAAGCCCACCTTAATACTGTCAACCACTTAGGAAAAAATAGCAGCAGCAACAGCAAATCAGCCAATGAAACTATGGATGTAACCAAAATCTTTGAAATTCTATGGACTGACACATCAGAAATAAAAAACTCTACGGAACTCAACCCACCTTTCGGCAAAACTAACGGGAATTCACGCATTCTAAACCCCCAAAAAACGTATTGACCCATAAACCAACCAAATATATCAATATAAATTGCCATGACTTGGCGTGCCCTTTGGGCGCTGCTCAAGGGGAGGGTTAATGGGAGACTCTGCCCCCTAACAAATATCATTTTCACAAGCATGTAGTAACACACAGACTAGTTCAGGCATCGCAATAATGCATTCTGGGGTCAGCGTTTTGTTATTCGTGGCAAGGTAAACAAGTCACTGAACTATACGGCCGCTGCAGCTTTAGGGGGTCGTCGCACCCGAGAACGAAGTTTGTTAATTATGATCAGATTTTCTTGGTTTTTTAATAGGTTATATAAACATGTACTATGATTTACACTGAGTTTCATATCATTTGGAGAATAAACAATGAAGTTATTTTTTTAAAAGTTTTTTGAAAATCATAAAAAATGATAAATCTCACTTATCCATTGACCAAACTTGTTAAAAAAACATACTATAGCATTACCTATAACAGATGATTCGATTTTGAAATTTCCTCAGTTTAGTGGGGGGAGGGGGGGGGGGATTGAAATGTTCATTGATATCAATATAAAATATGATAAATGGACTTATCCCCTGAAATGAAAAACAAATTGTCTATAAAATTGTAAATTTATTTAGCTTTCAAATGATCCAAACCCCATTCGAATAGCCCAAGTAGTTATGGAGAAACAACAAAGAATGTGGATAAATGTGTAGTTTTGAGATATCAGGCTTTGAAAATTGAGGATACTTTTCCCTGCAATTTATTTTATTTTATCTTATCATTATTTTTTTAAATTCTCATCTCTGCATCAATCTTGATGCATTATATGGCATTCACATAGTATTCTGAGGTATAGCTGGTACCTGGTCCCCCCTTTTGCAAGGTACTAATGGCAATAACTGCACATGATCTAGCCTACTAGGTTAGGCGAGATTTTTTCAAATTTGAGTATTTTTAAAAATATGTTGAAAATTCATTCCAATGGCCCCCCTTGAACTACGTTTGGTATATGTTAAAGAGACCGATGCGTGTAAATGGAGGAAAATGGACAATGCCATCTTACAGAGCAGAAGAAATAGAGTGGGATACAATATAGTTAAAGATGCAGAGGCCTCATATTTACAGGTAAATGGAAAAAATGTGCAGACTAAATCCAAAACACTCTTCCACAGCCAGAGTTCTTTGATTATATCTACATTTCCTATAAACTCGTTTTCAGTCTCATTTTCTGTTAATCCATTTTCTATAACTGCGTTTTCTATGTCGCTTTTTCTGTGCACTACTTTCAACTAACGTGGAAACATTACCAACTACTAATGCTTCAATCCATTATTTAATCATATTCCTACTATCATTTCCTCTATTCCTTTTATGCTTATACATTGTAAGCATTCTTCTATGTAATGTAGATATTTTATGATTTATAATTCCGTTATTGTAACCTTGATTCACTGTTAACAATGTAACAACGTTACTGCCTCCCATGTCAGAACAATACACAATGAGCACTTTCCAGTAAGCTCTTGACGTGGATGGACCAAGTGATTTTGTCCGCGGTGTGACATGGGGCAAGTTAAAAATGTTTTAAATGTTTGTTTTACATTTACATTTGTTTTAAAGACAATTGAAAATAAAATCATGTAGCTTTTATCATAGTGGATATATCGTATTATTAAAAATTATTTTTTAATGATAGGTACGGGCACTTTTGGGAGAAATTGCCTACGGCCCCATATTGGGGCCCAAAAACCCCCAAATTTACGGGGCATTTA
>NC_091567.1:16936438-16938938 GCF_042767895.1 Penaeus vannamei
TAGAGATGGAAGAGACCGACGCGCGTAGATAGAGCAAATTGGGCACTGCCATCTTATAGAGCGAAAGAATTAGAGTGGGATAGGATATGATATAAGATGCAGATGACGAAAATATAATGTATGCATGCCTTTCAAATCCTAAGTCAATCAGCTTGTTTACCTTACGAAGAAAAACACAAGACTGAACGCATAACTCCTTAATGCGATGCCCTAAGTAGTTCCAGTATTACTACGCGCATGTCAAAACAATATTTGGCTACTTATCAGTGTATAATGTTACACATTCATACTCTTAAAGTGTTTTATTAATGTCCTTATACTTCATTTATGTGTTTTAAGACTGTTTTATAGCCCTATTTAGATTCGTGCGCATTCTGCATTTCACACTTCCTTTCGCCTGCTGCCAGGTTGATACCTGGCCGGCCCGCTCATTTCGAGATGGAACACCGGTAAGAAATGTTGCGCTTCCAGTATTGTGTTCATTCTGTGTTATTCTTAAGACTATACAGTGACAAAGATAAAATAGACTTCAGTAATGATCCCAGTTTAATATGTGGGCCCACCAAGAGCTCCAAATGCCATAAAAAGTAATTAAAATTGAAGCAATCCAGAGGGTAGAAGGAAGCAAATGAAAGTTTGACAGTTGCAGATATCAAGGTATTTGGCTTATTATTTTACGGTGTGAATGCAGCTCTATCCTGCCATGCATACCGAGGTGGAGAGAATGTGTCCCGGGGGGTGTTGGGGGGGCTTGCCCCTATCAACCATCCCCTCGGGCAGTACCCGAAGGGTATGCCTAGTTACGGCAATCTATATTGATATATTAGGTTGGTTTATTGGTCAATACGTTTTTGGGTGGGGTTTAGAACATGTGAATTCCCATAGAATTTTGCCGAAAAGTGGGTTGGGCACGTCAGTCCATAGAATTTCAAAGATGGAGGTTACATTCGTAGTTTCATTGGCCGATTTTAAGCATTTTTTGTGCTAGTTTTACACATTTTAATCTCTAATCTTCTTATCTAAGCCTGTTTTACCCCCATAATTTCCGTTATACTTCATGCCCTCCCCTGCTAATGGGACTATCAAATCAAGATTGTCGATGGAGAAATGGTACTCGATCTCCTGAACGATTCATTTGCTATAGAAACAATGCCGAAATTTGATGAAATCATTGGATTTCCTGCAGAAACACAGTCTCTGCAAGGATGTGTTGCAGTCTTCAACAATTACTTATGTGTCTTCTAAACATTAACCAACTTTATGGTGTAATTAGTTATGCCTAATATTTCCAACAAAAGCCTTATAATTAAAAGTGTTTTTCTAATGTACTCACCTGACCTCCATGGCCATCAAAAACTCCAAAGAAAGACATTTTCTTTTCCCCAACATCTTCATCTTGGATCACACTAAACCTGTCTTCCATGTTGCCTCTTCGCCCTTGCATGCTGTAGACTCCTACAATGCCATCCTTAAATTCCCAAGAGACATTATCCGAGCCAATTGAACCTGTCACAAGCTCTATGCCCCCAAAGTTCTTGAGGCCTGAGTCGGTGACTGAGTTGAGCCCCAAAACGTAGCACAGACGAACCATCCACTGCCTCAAGAGATGGCTGCTGCTCTGGAGCACCACACTGGCCACAATCACCAGGAAAATGAGGAACATGAATGGTCCTGGCTGGAAGATCTTCATCTTCATACTCTCTCCTGGGCCAGGGATAACAAGCTCAATCAAACCTGCTGTAGTCACACCCAGATACCTCCACAAGATGTGTGCATGAGCTGTGAACAATTCATAGATGATTTCATCTTCCATGTCATCATCCATCTTCGCTCCCTGCACTGCCTTGGGTAAACTGTTGATGGTGCAAACGTATCAGGTGGAGGAGCTCTTCGGGGCGAGGGGCGAGGAACCCCTGGGTGACGTAGGCTCGGGCACACACTCACACTAAACGACACACACACACAGCCAATTCGAGTCTCGGGGCATCCCAGCTGCCAGCCTCAGCCTCCTTCGACTCCGTGGGACCAACTGAGGCCCAAGATAAGACTTGGGAGACCTAGAAGACCAGCTGAGAGCCCAAAAATAGACCACCACAACTTCCCCACCCGAGCGCTAACAACTCGCTCTTCACGCCCACGATTAAACGTCTATGGCGACTCCACCGAAAGGTTTCCCAGGTCGGACACCATAGCATCGCACTGGCCGTCGTTCTCCAGAGGGATAATCACTGGTTCTTTTGCCTTGGAGGAAAAGGCAGTGGCCGATTCATCGTCTCCGTGTGACGTCTTTGTTTACACCGAGGCCGGTCTTTCCAAGGGGTCGCTATTCGCTGCCCTATTTCGTGCTTTTGCTCTGCACATGGGCCTTTTTATTATGCATTCATTTGGATTATTCAAATGATGACATCTTCAAGAATTATATAAAGCAATTAGGCAAATCCCCAAACAGGTTAGTTAACTAATGGACGACTGCCCTACTTTCTCATTTGCTGTTTTCAAG
>NC_091567.1:16948938-16951438 GCF_042767895.1 Penaeus vannamei
ATTTCTTAAATTATGCCGACCACCAAGTTTGCCGAGTAAACTGTATTTTTTTCCGTTCTGTCGAGTAAAATGACGATTTGTGACCTTTGAGGGGGGGGGGGGTGTCGCACCCCCCACATCCCCCGTGGCATCGCGCCTGTATATGTGTATATATATATATATATATATATATATATATATATATATATATATATTATGTGTGAGTGTATGTGTGTGTGTGTATGTGTGTGTGTGTGTGTGTGTGTGTGTGTGTGTGTGTGTGTGTGTGTGTGTGTGTGTGTGTGTGTGTGTGTGTGTGTGTGTGTATGTGTGTGTGTGCACACGCTCGCAACTCCCCCTCCCCATACATACACACACCATGCCATATAGTCATGTTCGAGAAAAGTAAAAATCGACCCCTGTACCAATTCAAATTCGGAGACGCAGTATTGAACACACCATATAGCGATGACCTTGAAAGAATCATAGTTTATTATATGAATGAAAAGGTCCATAAAATGCCGAGGTTGACTGTCAATATGAAGAAGGCATTTATGTGGACGAGGATATGGTAAAGATCGTTACAGCCATCACAGGATTTAACGGTCGGTTTGTAAGAATTGAGCGAGGCCTGAGCCAAAGAACATTCCTTATACGGACATGCATACACACTGAAACGTCTATATCTGCCGTATAGATATATTAATGCATATATATATATATATATCTGATAAATAGACAGATAAGTAATTATTTCTGTGTATGTGCATATCTGTATATTCGAAAATTCATTAGGTCGGGCCTCACACAATTTTAACAAACCGGCCGTATTTAGAGTACGATGAAGTGATATGAAATCCACACTTAAAATGGACAGACTAACTGGAAAGAGTTCAAAGAGCAGCCACAAGACGGGTACCTACTCTGAGATATGAATTACGAAGACAGGCTGCAAAAAATAGGACTTCCTACTTCGGATGAAAGAAGGAAAAGAGCGATATGATTATGCTGTTCATGCATGTTACAAGAAGGGTGAAGTTAGATTAGTAGATAAGGATGACTACAATTCTATTAACTAGAAATACTAAAGGACACCGTAAAAAAAGACGAAAAGGATGTCAAGAAGATGTCCTCCAAACAGAACTATTGAAACATGGAACAGTCTTCCACATAACGTGGTGTATGCCAAATATGTGCATCAATTTAAAATATTGACATAGCAGACGGGACCATCTGAGCTTAGCTCTTCTCCCGTATAGAAACAATAAAATATATACATGTATCACTCCACTGACCAGGGCCCCGGGGACGCAACAACGCCAACAAGCTCCAATCTACTCGCAAACAATAACCCACAACCCCAAACGTACATAAAACAACGTATAAGAATCGTCGTCTGACTCTACGGGGCCAGTGCAGTAATACACAAACGTATCTTAGAGGGTTTCAGGGTCCTGCAAAACAGGGCTCCCGACTCGCTAGGAACTTGAAACTTTGGGCCGAGGTGTAGTCTTCAACCAATCTTCAACCTTCACAAGCCCTTTTGGAATCGGCGCTGTAGAAGCTGAGATATAGAGGGGCCCAAATCGCCTAAGGTGGGGTATATACACTGTGGTACTTTTGGAGGACACATATCTCTCGAGGACAGAATCAGATAGAAAGTTGATCGACCACTCGCGGGAAAGGTCTCATGAAGGAGCGGGTCCTGTCGGTATAGGGACCATCTGATTCGTTTGGCATTTTGCCAAAAGTGCGATTTTTTGTTTGCTAAACAACCGAAACTCAGGTTGTGGGTCCGTAGAGTACAGCAAGGGAAGCGGGACAGGTGCGCGGGGAACAAGGGGATAACTCAGGTGGAGGTGGAGGGCAAGGGAGAGCACGGGGGTAGGCTGAAGGCAATGGAAGGGGGACCCGGGGAAGCGAAGAACTCAAACTCGCGTCACGTGAAAGAGAAAAAGAAGGAAAAGAGAAGTAATATATAAATAAATATATAAATATTAAATAAATAAATGAATAAATAAATAAATAAATAAATAAATAAATATATATATATATTCTTTTTTTTTTTTTTTTTTTTTACCCCAAAACAATGATTGTTTGGCCTGCTCGGTGACCCAACAATGTGTAAGAGTGGGACATAGCTTTAGAAATTGGGTGTGCAGTCGTTCCCGTTCTTGTACCTCAAAATTCTTTCCTCATTCACGTTTTAACACGATTTCGGATACTCATGGCCCATGGGATATCAATTATCTGAATTAAGTCATGGGATATCTAAGTTGTTTGGCGGGGATATCCCCGGCAAATTACAGGTCCTGTGCCAGTCTCACGGTGCAACTTTTTGTTGAATATGTGGTCCCGCCAACTGTATCCCATGATCTGGCGAAAGGGCCGATTACAAAAGGCATCAAGACGAGATTCCAAAGCTATGAATATTGTCTAGGTTTCAATACCATGTAGCAAACCTGGTATTATCAAGGCCTTGAAACACGTACCTTGGCACAGGTACCGGCATCTCCAAATA
>NC_091567.1:16966438-16971438 GCF_042767895.1 Penaeus vannamei
ATAAAGTTGTATCCAGATCATCTGATACTGCTGACACTCAACAAATACACTATGAAGTGGCTTCAGAGTACTCTGCATATCTACATCTAAAATATCTTTAAAATTGATATTAAAAATAAAAAAGTTCAATAAATTACCTAACTATATATTTTGCTCCAGTTGTTATCTTGATGTGTGTCTGTTATTATTGCTCTGGTTACTCTGAAACTAACTGAAAGGGGTATTACAAGTGAAGAAAATCAAGGACCATATTCAGTACTAAATACAGATGAGAAATACAGCACATACTTGGCAGACCATGAACACATCCATTTCAGTTTTACCTTTAATGAAAATATGGAAGATATGGAAGTACTTGTGCCTTTTCTGATTACAACTAAGGAAAGCCAAAACACATGACCGGAGTCATCTGGATATTCATACTAACAGTCAACCCAAACAGCTGCAGCTTCAACTATTGGGTTGTAATTAGTACATTAAGCAGAAGAATAAGTCATAAAATGTGCATATATATAAGAAATTAAGAATATATCCTTACATAAAAAATCTGAGGATTGTGTCAGCAGTTTCACCTGTATAATAACAATGGAAATTTGTATGGTTGTCTTAATATATTATCTATCACATTAGTTATCATATGCAAAACTCACTAGTTTTTCCCCCTTGGTATATATTCCAATGAAAACAAATTAAACTTAAAACTTAAAACTGAGTTTCATAAATCACTTTTGCTTTATACATATAAACATATAAACACACAGTCACACACCAGTCAGAGCAAAATTGTGTATTTCAAACATAAAAAAAGAAACAAAGAAGAAAAGAAAGAAGCCAAAATCACTTCAAAAACATAAAACTGAAAAAATATTGACCTTCCTAACAGGGACTCTTTAAACATAAGGGAATGAAGGATAATATATACATACCTCATCAATGGTAAATCTAAATCACTTAATGGAGTCACTGCCTAAGCATCAGCAATCAAGAGATCAGAGAACATTGGGGATAATGCAGATTAGTTTTTGTGCCATTAAGATGCTAGCAATCTAGGTACAACTCTGACCATTAATATATTCTTGACAGGTCTGGAGAGTTTTGAAGACGGTGAAAATTTAATAATATATGGAAGAATGAATCTGGGGAGAGGAGGAGGAGGAGGAGAAGCAGCAGAAGAAAAAGGTGGAGGAGGAGGAGCGGCAGCAGAAGAAAAAGGTGGAGGAGGGGGAGAGGCAGCAGAAGAAAAAGGTGGAGGAGGAGGAGAGGCAGCAGAAGAAAAAGGAGGAGGAGGAGGAGAGGCAGCAGAAGAAAAAGGAGGAGGAGGAAAAGAAAAGAAGTGAACAGAAGAGATAAAAGGAAAAATAGAGAGAAGACGAAGAAGAAGAAGAAGGAGAAAAAAAAGAAAAAGAAGAAGAAGGAAAAAAAAAAAAAAAAAAGGCAGAAAGAAGGAATGGCATAAAAACTAAAATCTAGACTCTCTTGAGAACAGGATAAAGGACTTAGGTTTCTTAGGAGGTTCTTTCAGAATCCTTTTTTATTAAAAAGGTGATACCTGAATGGTAGAACAATTCAAGTAGCCACACTTGTGACAAAATAATCAAACAAAAAATTCAAAACAAACTTAGGAGAACTCAAAATAAGATGACCACAACACATCTACCTAGTCTTTCCTTTGGTTTTACTTCCAGATCCGGCATGGATGAGCTAATCATATTCATAACATTGTAACATTCTAACACACTAATCATTATCTATTTGTAAAGACTGTGGATGGCCACCTGGGCTTGTTTAAGTGTATTGTCAGTCAAAATCTAATAATGACCTAGTCATTTTAGGTACAAGCTGATACAAAATCATGATCAGGTCATGGTAAATACAAGCCTATACTTGTTAGCTAAGCCACATTAAACATCAATATTTCTCAACACCTATGCATTTAGTATTCTTTGTCTACAGTAGTAAAGAAGAAAGATGAAGAAAAAAGAAAGACAAAGAGGGGGGAGGAGAAGGAAGACCTATTATCAAAACTTTAATGATTTTCAGGAACCAACCACTAACTCTACCATGAATGGATTCACAGAGATTTCTGAATGTAGTAAAAGCCAGGATTCAACTCAAAGACTAGATATTTTTAATCAAAGTCTCAGATCACTTGGCCACCATAGTCATTCAAGTCAAATGAAATGTTATTAAGCAATTTAGAAGTGCCTCCACAAGGATTTGTACTTGACAGTCACAATCACAATAAGTACATATCCAAGTAGGCATTACATTATCATTAGAAATCACAAAAATGCTATGATGTGACCTTCTCATACAAGTACAAAATAATGCTTAGCAATAATAATCATAATATGTGTATGCCAATACTAGGAAATGACCTGGTCATACTAAGTATATATCACAATACAAGGCTGGTTAAACAGAGCATGAGCCAACACTTTGTTTAAACACCTTTCATTCTTGTTACAAAGCCTAGGTAAACAAGACATTTATTCTTTTGCACATACCAAATAATAGCTCACTATTTAAATATACTAATTCTCACTGCCAAGAAGTAATCTAGTCACTTTTTCCTGTACAAATGTTCTTATAACTTAACAGATCATTTGCTCTTTCTTCCACTCACATCATATGACAAAGCATTTACAGTAGAAGTAAACACACTGCTCCAAGTCCTTAACAGGCATGTGAATGTTTTCAATCAAAAAAGAAAAATGCAAACAAAATTATTTCCTTTCCTAACTTCAGTACATATCACAAAAGTGAAATAAATTGCTATGAACATAATTGCATTACATCAAGTGTACAATGAAGTGTGTGTGTACAAATGTGTTCATGCTTATGTTTAAAAATTTCTTTGTTTGTCTTTATTTGTGCATTTATACCTTTGGGAGAGCATGTACATACATGCACATTTGTACAAGTTTGTTTAATTACTGTGAAACATAATGAGAGCAAATGTTCTTGACAAAATGAAGGAAAGATACAAACTGCAATACAATGTACCTGAAGAACAGTGAAGGCTAGACAGGATTAGGAAACTCATGACAAGCATAAAATGAAGTTGACCAAAGCAGCAATGGACCAAGAACTATAAGGTTCCTCTCTGAAAACAAGGAAAGCTGAAGCTGTAAATGATAACAGGTGCAGAAGAGATTCCTTTGATGACAGCTTGAAAGCTGCCATGGACCCACTTTTGCTAATTTTGCCTGTCATTTGAACAGCATTTCAATTTTTTTCTGCTGCTGTCACTTCCACTTATGCAAGTCTATGAGCTTATTGAACATGTATTGGCCAATATAATACCTGTCATTATTTATAATTCTACCAGCAATTTTTTTTATACTTTTATTTTTCTCAACAATCTGAACATTGAATGGTTGGCAGATTCTTTCACTCTCGCACATAAAAAACTCAGAAACGATAAACCTTTTGCAAAATGAAGACAGATGATGGGGGAAGTAATATATATATATATCTCTCTATATATAGCTATTTACACAACATACTCACACATACATAAGCATCATATACATACATAAAGTAAAGGAAACTTTAATTCTAAAATCATGCCATGGAGGCCTGTACTATTGGCATATTAAAGTCATCTCTGTCTATTGAAAAGTTATCTGAAGTAAAAGAAAGAAAAAACTCATGTTGAAGTCTTAATGGATACACAGTATCCAGCACTGTAAACATGCTTGCTACTTCCAACAATATCTTCCTACACAGATATTTGTTCATTATGTGCCAGTTAAGGTTTGTATTGCAAGACACCCATGGTTTCCTAAAATATGTAAAGAATAAGGCATCAACTTGAGGCTAAGATGCTGGCAATGTATATTACTGATGATGTTTCAACTAAACTAATGGATTAACATCCATACTCTCTTCACCAGGCTGCAACCAACATTCCATAACCATTTAAAAGTTTATGGTATGAGATGGCACAGGTGCTGTCACTCGAGTGACTCCTGAGAATCATCTGTCAATGAAAAAGAGGAGATGGGCACACACAGGTGATGGCTAAGTGGTGGTGTTGCATTGGTCACTTAGGAAAACATAGTTCCCTCTAAAGGTTGATGTCAATAAGTTTTATGTTAGTAATAAATGAGTAAACCCAATGTGAGGAGACTTGCAGGAATAAGCTGATCACATTACCAAGACAAGTGTTTGGAATCAGTGATCTTGCTGATACTGATGGCACAAACGGTGCAGATGGCAGTGAGGATCCAGTTGATCAGCTGCATGAGGGGGTCAGGACGCAGGGGTGGGGGTCTCGGTGGAGAATGTGACATAGTACAGGAAGCAAACATTACACACTCTAACTGCTTTCCAGATTCCATAGTGTGGAAGAGGAACTGCATGCTGGCTGCAGTGTGCACAGAACACCTGTAAAGGGATAATCCATGACTTATATAGAGCTGCCTAGAGCATGTTTGTGTCATCTGCAGTATATACAAAATACCAATATCATGTAAAGAAAACTGTAGTCCTATTCCACACATACGCACCTTTCCACAATTTCGGCAGTGATGTCTTCTGCGAACCATAGTGAAAGCTGCCCCGCATGCCATGCATCTCGGAGCCTGCTGATCAGGCACCCATGCAGGTGGCTCCTGCACCCTTGGCCTTCGGCGCCCACTGTCACTCCCACGCTCAGCTGGGCTGCTTAAAGGTGTCCCATCAATATTCTCTCTCACTGAGGCAGGCTGCAAGATATTAAATAATATAAGTCATGTCCACTTTAATTTTGGCACAATTTGTATTTAATCCTATCATGACAGGGCCAGAATTTTCTATGACGTGATTCTTATGCAACAGTCTACCCTTTCCAGCAGGGTGTGTGCTGTATACAACTGGCCCATCCGCTTGTGAGCTAGAGTGAGTCATGCCGCGTGTATTGTTCACAAATCATTACATTATGCCAGCTATAGATGTACCTGTCAGTAAGGGGTTAATCTACTAAGCACTAAGTGCCATGTTAGTTTTGTTTGCAC
>NC_091567.1:17008938-17013938 GCF_042767895.1 Penaeus vannamei
AAAGAAAGAGAGAGAGAGAGAGAAAAAACTCACCCTGTCCTGACACTGCCGCAGCTGGTTGACTAGAGCAGTGCATCTTTCTGGATCCTTCCTGCCATCAAAGCTATCCAGTTCTGCTGCGATCATATTTAGCTCGTCGTCAGCATAATAAAACTGGGCCATAAGTGACGGATCATCTTTCTGTATATGGAAAAATATAGGAAATATGTATCAGAATAACAAATTTGTGTATCTCAAACAATCTGCATTTTAACCACTATTTAAATCTTTTTAGACAAATGAAATAAACATCTTCTCTGCCTGTAAGAGATAGCATTTATAGCATAATGCTAGTTCATAAGTCTATACATAAACTCTTGACAATACTAAATCTGATGCAAAAAATTTAATATTGCATCAAGCTTTAAAGGCTTGCAAACAAGACCAACCTGATATATACTACTAGCTTCTAAATGTAACAAATAATCCCTAATTTGATACTAATGTGCAAAGAAAGAGAAGATGCTGCTAATAGAGAATATTCCATTACTGAAAACTTTACAGAGCTAGCAAATGGTGACTATGAATATAAGTATACACTTCATAATTATTAACATCCTCATGCAATAAGCCTGCAAAAATCTGTTCCTCATATTGACATATTTGCATCAAAATACCAATGAAATATTTTAATTTTCTAACAAATATATAATTCAATAGAATAATAATAATAATCATTATCATGATAAATGCAATCACTATTACCAATGGCATCAAACTATCTGCAATTGCCAGCATCTTGATAAAGATTCCAAGGCATGTTGTGAATGCCACTGAACCCCTTTCATTGAAGAACAAAGGGAAAACACAGAGTCCTGCACCTTGCACAATGATAGCATCATAACATCTCACATAACATATAAGTTTAACAAGAAAAAATACCAAATATTTTTCGCTATCATAAAAATGTATGGCTTTCACCACTGACACGATCAACTAAGCTATTTTGCATGACTAATGGGTTTAACCCGCTACTTAAGGCATAAAAGGTCAGCCAATAGGTCGGGTGACACAAGATATGTATGTGGCATCTAGTGATTGCGGGTGACACAAAAAACTTCTAGTGATATCTAATGCTTGCTTAAACTGCAAATTTTATTATTGAACTACTATTGCGACTGCTTAAGGTAGATATTATAATTGCAATGTAAAAAATCAATTAAGATTAAATGACATTGTCTGTCTAATCTTCCTTCACCAATTTGGAATATGGCAATATACAAACAAGCTCTTTTGGTATATTTAGCATATGAAAAAAAAAAAAAAAAGTTTCTATTAAAGAAAAAAAGAAAGAAATTAAGAAAAAAAAAGCTAAACATACACAAACAAATACACCTACAAGCACAAGCACGTACGTACGCACACACACACACAAACCCAGAGTTGCAATTCTATAAAAGAAAACAAATATCAGTCAACTGATAAGGTAATATTTCTGTGTATTCTATATCCAATGGGAAATGCTAATATACCTAATAGCACAAATAACACTGAAGAACGCTAGTCTAAAGTTAACAAAACCTTTGAGCATTAGCCACCTACCACATTTTTTTAACAATCATTTCCTCTCAAGTCTTGTTATGATTCTAGGATATAAACCAAAGAGAAAAATCTTTAGAAGTTATAAATAATTTGATTCACTAGTATGTCTTTTACCATTATATACATTTTCAGGCAAAGTAGATTCAGTGTAAATATTCACAGAATACAATGTATAAATAATACCAATAATGCATAATCACTGGAAATATCAAAACCATCATCATGAGATAATCTAATAATAATTCTCTCTCTCTCTCTCTCAGTTTACTCATTTAGACTTACTCCCTTCTCTGGTTTCCGTCTATGAATTGCAAATATTTTCCTAACTATAAAACAATGCCTCCCTCTCTTCTCGTTATGTTCTCTGTTCATCACTTTCTATTTTTCCATCCTACTTCTTCCACTGTACATTCAAGTGTACAACATATGTGATATTCCAAACTTTTTTCAACTTTATAAAAAAAGCTTTTTATTTTATTTTATTTTTTCATTATTACTATTATTTTTTTTTACCATTTTCAACTCCTACAGTATCATCAATCAAATCACTTTTAAGGCAAATGAATCTGTTTATATCTAATTTCTCCAGTTATTCAAAATCTAGATAAAGTCATAATAGTAAACAATATGTGAAATCAAATAAAATCAGTATTTACTACGATTGGTTCTGAATTGTTTTGAATTCTTAAAAGGGAATATATTGTAAACATTCAAAGTGAACCAGGAAGTACTTGACATATGTTTGTCTTAACCAAATGGATCACATTCTCACTTCCTACTAATCTTTTAGCGGACAGTGATGATCTTCAGTCTGTGATTATCTTAGAAGTTTGTTTAATGTTATGGGGGAAGGGGGAACTGGGCAGCCAGAGGGCTGAAGCTGGCTCGTGGACTATGACTTTAGTCACCAAGGAGTATTCTTATAGCCTTATTTGATGTCACCTAATCATTCCATTTGTTGAATCTTTAGGAAGAATATTTTCATTTATATTGTTTTATCTTTCATGATTACCAGCAATATCAGTGTTATAATAATAATAACAATGACTATCACCATAATGGTAATATCACTGATCTTAAGGTAATTCTTTAGAGTACAGGAGTCTCCAACTCTTGTCATCAAATCTAATTAACAATCTAAGTTACTTTGACTGGGTCTGTCTTCGGAGTACTGCCTGAGGAGAGAAGTGATAGGGGGCTCTTCCCCGTGATAACCCCAAGCAAATATTATCTTCAACTCAATATGCATTACAAGACAGAGCTGAGACTTTAGCTGTAAGCTGCACTTTCTGTGATATTTTACCTTTATTTGTAGCATTATTGCTTATGTCTGCAAGTTATTCCTTGTACTGATGACTAACTTTTGCCCTCTACAAGAATATCATCTTCAATTTACCCAAACCTAGTCCATCCATACCCAAAGATTAACTGATCAGAATAATAGTACTAGAAATAAACCATTTTCCTAATACCTCAAGAAATGGGCTAAAAAAAAGTAGACAAGGCCTTTCACTTTTTGGTGAATACATGTTTAACCCACATACGACAGGTGTCCCATGTATGAGACACCCAGAAAAAAAAAAAAAAAAAAAAAAAACGAATTGCCGGGCGTCCCGCCAGTGTGACGCTGTATCAGGGCTCGCGCTCCGACTCAGCAGCAGGCCAGGCGAGCCCCATGTGCTGATTTTGTAGCCACCCGGAAACTTTTAATTTTGGTTCCAAATTTACTGGCGGTAATGGGTTAAGCTATCTATATGAGGCAAAATAAATAAAACACAACCACAGTGGACAGTGCACATACCAGGCATGAATGGGTTAATAAGCCATGCTAGGAAAAATACCCATAACTGAGCATCATGCAAATTCTAAAACCATTCATATCTTCATCAGAAGAAGAAAAGTAAGCATTTGAATGTAAAGCAAAAAGTATACCTGATGAACTGTAAACTTAAATACAAAACATGTACCCAGTAACTTCCTTACATGTGACACTGACAAAATACTGTTTTTCACTGCTTCGGCTACTTCTTGCATGTAATTGGGGAGTCACAGACAAGCTAGTGGCTACTCGTAATCGGGATCACGTATGCATGAGGAAATAATACTACGTCTGCAAGGAACAACAACAACAACAGATTTCCAGTTTGTTTCCCGTATGTCTTTGCTCCTCGGGCGTAGAAGGAGGTGACCACCACTAGCCCCCTTCCAGGTGGTCCCCCTTCATAAAACGCAAAAGGCCTGGTTTAGAAGCAGTAATAAAGGCCTTGTTCACAAAGAGGTTAAAATGGACACGGAAATGATGACTCAAGGCCACCTCCATCCTCTGTGCCTGGCTTTCTCTGTCTCGGTCACTCTATCTGGCCTCCACACGTCCTTATCCCGGCACTTACCCTTGGTCTATAGAACCATTTTCGGAGAGAATTCATTGTTGTTGCCCAGGCATAGGCTCTGTGGTTGGTATGAGGCTCCGGGCGGGGGAAATTGTGCCAAATTCATGCAGCTTCCTCACTCTCTCGCTCGCTGACCTGTGTCTTGTTGATAGCTTAAGCCTCGCACCTTTCAAATCTATTCAGATGACGATTTAAATAATCATTAATATTCTTAATAATATATGAAATATCAGAAACATAATATAGATTGTTAAGGTATAGAAAAAGACACGTATTACGACAAATAATAAAGCATATATTTCTATTTGAAAAGATGTATGAGCGCGCCAAGTTTGAATCTCAATTTAACTCAAAATGCCTGCCCGAAGGGGTAATTAATAAATTCTATGCTGCTATATCCGCACTACCTATGTCGTGACACTATTACCTCTAAAACGTGCCTGTTCTGATGTTATCTATTCTACATTCAATGGTCATTGATGTAATTTCAGTTATGAATGCTATCTATTTGAGAGGAGCGCATTACATATTTTGCCCAGTGTGATTATTAATCTAACTCATACTATTTCTAAATTTGCGTCAGTAAATTCTCGTTGTTCGGTCCAATCAATTCATAATTCATGTTTGTTATTGTTTACATTTAGTTTTTTATTATAATGATTGTAAATTATTCCCACTGTCATTATCACTATCATCATTATCATCCTCGCCGTTATCCTTATTACTATTGTCAATATAATAATAATGATCATCATCTTCATTGCTATCATTATTGCTATGATCATTAACATTATTATCATCATTATTATTAATGTTATTATCATCATTACCACAATCATTATTATCATTATCATTATTATTTTTATTATCATTATCTTTATTACTATCATTGCTACTACTACTACTACTACTACTACTACTACTACTACTACTACTACTAGTAGTAGTAGTATCATTATTAGCATCAATATTAATATTATCATTACTATTATCATTATTTACTTTCATTATTATTATCATTATTATCAT
>NC_091567.1:17021438-17026438 GCF_042767895.1 Penaeus vannamei
GTGTACATAAATATTCACACCCACACACACACACATATATATAGCACTGCACTAGCCAGTGCCCCGGGGACCCATAACCCAAACCTCCTCCCCCTTCCCACAGAAATTTACCCAATCAACTCAGATTAACTCATGTCCACTCCCAAACAAGAGCCGTGTAGCAAAAGCCGACGAAAGGTCAGATCCAAGAAGTTCCCTCTGAAGCCGGGGCCAGTGCAGGTCCACGTTTATGCCAAGTCGCGGGTTTTGGGGGTTCTAGAAAAAAGGGTTCTAGAAAAAAGGGTTCTAGAAAAAAGGGTTCTAGAAAAAAGGGTTCTAGAAAAAAGGGTTCTAGAAAAAAGGGTTCTAGAAAAAAAGGGTTCTAGAAAAAAGGGTTCTAGAAAAAAGGGTTCTAGAAAAAAGGGTTCTAGAAAAAAGGGTTCTAGAAAAAAGGGTTCTAGAAAAAAGGGTTCTAGAAAAAAAGGGTTCTAGAAAAAAGGGTTCTAGAAAAAAGGGTTCTAGAAAAAAGGGTTCCAGAAAAAAGGGTTCTAGAAAAAGGGTTCTAGAAAAAAGGGTTCCAGAAAAAAGGATTCTAGAAAAAAGGGTTCTAGAAAAAAGGGTTCTAGAAAAAAGGGTTCTAGAAAAAAGGGTTCTAGAAAAAAAGGGTTCTAGAAAAAAGGGTTCTAGAAAAAAAGGGTTCTAGAAAAAAAGGGTTCTAGAAAAAAGGGTTCTAGAAAAAAAGGGTTCTAGAAAAAAGGGTTCTAGAAAAAAGGGTTCTAGAAAAAAGGGTTCTAGAAAAAAGGGTTCTAGAAAAAAGGGTTCTAGAAAAAAGGGTTCCAGAAAAAAGGGTTCTAGAAAAAAGGGTTCTAGAAAAAAGGGTTCCAGAAAAAACGGTTCTAGAAAAAAGGGTTCTAGAAAAAAGGGTTCTAGAAAAAAGGGTTTTAGAAAAAAGGGTTCTAGAAAAAAGGGTTCTAGAAAAAAGGGTTCTAGAAAAAAGGGTTCCAGAAAAAAGGGTTCTAGAAAAAAGGGTTCTAGAAAAAAGGGTTCCAGAAAAAAGGGTTCTAGAAAAAAGGGTTCTAGAAAAAAAGGGTTCTAGAAAAAAGGGTTCTAGAAAAAAAGGGTTCTAGAAAAAAAGGGTTCTAGAAAAAAGGGTTCTAGAAAAAAGGGTTCTAGAAAAAAGGGTTCTAGAAAAAAGGGTTCTAGAAAAAAGGGTTCTAGAAAAAAGGGTTCTAGAAAAAAGGGTTCTAGAAAAAAGGGTTCTAGAAAAAAGGGTTCTAGAAAAAAGGGTTCTAGAAAAAAGGGTTCTAGAAAAAAGGGTTCGAGAAAAAAGGGTTCTAGAAAAAAGGGTTCTAGAAAAAAGGGTTCCAGAAAAAAGGGTTCTAGAAAAAAGGGTTCTAGAAAAAAGGGTTCTAGAAAAAAAGGGTTCTAGAAAAAAGGGTTCTAGAAAAAAGGGTTCTAGAAAAAAGGGTTAAAGAAAAAAGGGTTCTAGAAAAAAGGGTTCTAGAAAAAAGGGTTCTAGAAAAAAGGGTTCTAGAAAAAAGGGTTCTAGAAAAAAGGGTTCTAGAAAAAAGGGTTCTAGAAAAAAGGGTTCTAGAAAAAAGGGTTCTAGAAAAAAGGGTTCCAGAAAAAAGGGTTCTAGAAAAAAGGGTTCTAGAAAAAAAGGGTTCTAGAAAAAAGGGTTCTAGAAAAAAAGGGTTCTAGAAAAAAAGGGTTCTAGAAAAAAGGGTTCTAGAAAAAAAGGGTTCTAGAAAAAAGGGTTCTAGAAAAAAGGGTTCTAGAAAAAAGGGTTCTAGAAAAAACGGTTCTAGAAAAAAGGGTTCTAGAAAAAAGGGTTCTAGAAAAAAGGGTTCCAGAAAAAAAGGGTTCTAGAAAAAAGGGTTCTAGAAAAAAGGGTTCCAGAAAAAAAGGGTTCTAGAAAAAAGGGTTCTAGAAAAAAGGGTTCCAGAAAAAAGGGTTCTAGAAAAAAGGGTTCTAGAAAAAAGGGTTCTAGAAAAAGGGTTCTAGAAAAAAGGGTTCTAGAAAAAAGGGTTCTAGAAAAAAGGGTTCTAGAAAAAAGGGTTCCAGAAAAAAGGGTTCTAGAAAAAAGGGTTCTAGAAAAAAGGGTTCCAGAAAAAAGGGTTCTAGAAAAAAGGGTTCTAGAAAAAAGGGTTCTAGAAAAAAGGGTTCCAGAAAAAAGGGTTCTAGAAAAAAAGGTTCTAGAAAAAAGGGTTCTAGAAAAAAGGGTTCTAGAAAAAAGGGTTCTAGAAAAAAGGGTTCTAGAAAAAAGGGTTCTAGAAAAAAGGGTTCCAGAAAAAAGGGTTCTAGAAAAAAGGGTTCTAGAAAAAAGGGTTCCAGAAAAAAGGGTTCTAGAAAAAAGGGTTCTAGAAAAAAGGGTTCTAGAAAAAAGGGTTCTAGAAAAAAAGGGTTCTACAAAAAAGGGTTCTAGAAAAAAAGGGTTCTAGAAAAAAGGGTTCTAGAAAAAAGGGTTCCAGAAAAAAGGGTTCTAGAAAAAAGGGTTCTAGAAAAAAGGGTTCTAGAAAAAAAGGGTTCTACAAAAAAGGGTTCTAGAAAAAAGGGTTCCAGAAAAAAGGGTTCTAGAAAAAAGGGTTCTAGAAAAAAGGGTTCTAGAAAAAAAGGGTTCTAGAAAAAAGGGTTCTAGAAAAAAGGGTTCCAGAAAAAAGGGTTCTAGAAAAAAGGGTTCTAGAAAAAAGGGTTCCAGAAAAAAGGGTTCTAGAAAAAGGGTTCTAGAAAAAGGGTTCTAGAATAAAAGGGTTCTAGAAAGAAGGGTTCTAGAAAAAAAGGGTTCTAGAAAAAAGGGTTCTAGAAAAAAGGGTTCCAGAAAAAAGGGTTCTAGAAAAAAGGGTTCTAGAAAAAAGGGTTCCAGAAAAAAGCGTTCTAGAAAAAAGGGTTCTAGAAAAAAGGGTTCCAGAAAAAAGGGTTCTAGAAAAAAGGGTTCTAGAAAAAAGGGTTCCAGAAAAAAGGGTTCTAGAAAAAAGGGTTCTAGAAAAAAGGGTTCTAGAAAAAAGGGTTCTAGAAAAAAAGGGTTCCAGAAAAAAGGGTTCTAGAAAAAAGGGTTCTAGAAAAAAGGATTCCAGAAAAAAGGGTTCTAGAAAAAAGGGTTCTAGAAAAAAGGGTTCTAGAAAAAAGGGTTCTAGAAAAAAAGGGTTCTAGAAAAAAGGGTTCTAGAAAAAAAGGGTTCTAGAAAAAAGGGTTCTAGAAAAAAGGGTTCTAGAAAAAAGGGTTCTAGAAAAAAGGGTTCTAGAAAAAAGGGTTCCAGAAAAAAGGGTTCTAGAAAAAAGGGTTCTAGAAAAAAGGGTTCCAGAAAAAAGGGTTCTAGAAAAAAGGGTTCTAGAAAAAAGGGTTCTAGAAAAAAGGGTTCCAGAAAAAAGGGTTCTAGAAAAAAGGGTTCTAGAAAAAAGGGTTCCAGAAAAAAGGGTTCTAGAAAAAAGGGTTCCAGAAAAAAGGGTTCTAGAAAAAAGGGTTCTAGAAAAAAGGGTTCTAGAAAAAAGGGTTCTAGAAAAAAGGGTTCTAGAAAAAAGGGTTCCAGAAAAAAGGGTTCTAGAAAAAAGGGTTCTAGAAAAAAGGGTTCTAGAAAAAAGGGTTCTAGAAAAAAGGGTTCCAGAAAAAAGGGTTCTAGAAAAAAGGGTTCTAGAAAAAAGGGTTCTAGTAAAAAGGGTTCTAGAAAAAAGGGTTCTAGAAAAAAGGGTTCTAGAAAAAAGGGTTCCAGAAAAAAGGGTTCTAGAAAAAAGGGTTCTAGAAAAAAGGGTTCCAGAAAAAAGGGTTCTAGAAAAAAGGGTTCTAGAAAAAAGGGTTCTAGAAAAAAGGGTTCTAGAAAAAAGGGTTCTAGAAAAAAGGGTTCTAGAAAAAAGGGTTCTAGAAAAAAGGGTTCTAGAAAAAAGGGTTCCAGAAAAAAGGGTTCTAGAAAAAAGGGTTCTAGAAAAAAGGGTTCCAGAAAAAAGGGTTCTAGAAAAAAGGGTTCTAGAAAAAAGGGTTCTAGAATAAAAGGGTTCTAGAAAAAAGGGTTCTAGAAAAAAAGGGTTCTAGAAAAAAGGGTTCTAGAAAAAAGGGTTTTAGAAAAAAGGGTTCTAGAAAAAAGGGTTCTAGAAAAAAGGGTTCCAGAAAAAAGGGTTCTAGAAAAAAGGGTTCCAGAAAAAAGGGTTCCAGAAAAAAGGGTTCTAGAAAAAAGGGTTCTAGAAAAAAGGGTTCTAGAAAAAAAGGGTTCTACAAAAAAGGGTTCTAGAAAAAAAGGGTTCTAGAAAAAAGGGTTCTAGAAAAAAAGGGTTCTAGAAAAAAAGGGTTCTAGAAAAAAAGGGTTCTAGAAAAAAAGGGTTCTAGAAAAAAGGGTTCTAGAAAAAAGGATTCCAGAAAAAAGGGTTCTAGAAAAAAGGGTTCTAGAAAAAAGGGTTCTAGAAAAAAGGGTTCTAGAAAAAAAGGGTTCTAGAAAAAAGGGTTCTAGAAAAAAGGGTTCTAGAAAAAAGGGTTCTAGAAAAAAGGGCTCTAGAAAAAAGGGTTCCAGAAAAAAGGGTTCTAGAAAAAAAGGGTTCTAGAAAAAAGGGTTCCAGAAAAAAGGGTTCTAGAAAAAAAGGGTTCTAGAAAAAAGGGTTCTAGAAAAAAAGGGTTCTAGAAAAAAAGGGTTCTAGAAAAAAAGGGTTCTAGAAAAAAGGGTTCTAGAAAAAAGGATTCCAGAAAAAAGGGTTCTAGAAAAAAGGGTTCTAGAAAAAAGGGTTCTAGAAAAAAGGGTTCTAGAAAAAAAGGGTTCTAGAAAAAAGGGTTCTAGAAAAAAGGGTTCTAGAAAAAAGGGTTCTAGAAAAAAGGGTTCTAGAAAAAAGGGTTCCAGAAAAAAGGGTTCTAGAAAAAAGGGTTCTAGAAAAAAGGGTTCCAGAAAAAAGGGTTCTAGAAAAAAGGGTTCCAGAAAAAAGGGTTCTAGAAAAAAGGGTTCTAGAAAAAAGGGTTCTAGAAAAAAGGGTTCTAGAAAAAAGGGTTCCAGAAAAAAGGGTTCTAGAAAAAAGGGTTCTAGAAAAAAGGGTTCTAGAAAAAAGGGT
>NC_091567.1:17032560-17035060 GCF_042767895.1 Penaeus vannamei
GCCGAGCACCGCCGGGCCTCGCGAGGGCTAAAATTTCAAACTTTACCTCAGATTACGTGTGTTGTAATTCATGGTGCTGCCACCCTCCCCCTCCCTCCTCCTCCTCCTCCTCCTCCTCTTCTTCCCCCTTCCTCCTCCTCTTCCCCCCCTCCTCCTCCTCCTTTTCTTCGGCCATCCTCCTCCTCCTCCTCTTCCCCCCTCCTCTCCTCTTCCTCCTCCTCCTCCCTCTCCCCCCATCCTCCCTCCCCCTCTCCCCCCTCCTCCTCCTCTCCCCCCCCTCCTATACCCCCTTTCCCCTTGCCCCCCCCTCCTCCCTATCAACCCTTTTTGCTTCTCATCCCTTTCCCCCTCCCTCCCCCCTTTCTCCCTCCCTTCCTCCCTTCTTCCCATTCCAACCCTTTCCATCACGCCCATTACCTTAATTGACTCTTCCTCTAATGATTTAATGTGACAAGCTGTTTATTACGCCTCATAAGTTAAGAATCTATCCGCAAGTTTGGAATCCGCCAGAGCCTTATAAGCAGCCATCATTAGAGGCAACGAGAGACGGAGCCCAAGACGCGTCGTTGTCTTCAAGAAAGAAAAATTTTCCTTCGATTCTTTTTTTTTTTTTTTTTTTTGAGGTCAAAGTTCAGGTACCAAAAAAAGATATATAGATGGATCCGAAGAATAGATGATAAGTCAATAAATCAATAGAAAAAATAATAAACAGATAGGAAAATGAACATACAAATATGTAAGTAAATAAATAAACACACAAACCCACAAACAAACACACAAACAAACAAAAATAAACAAACAAATAAATACATAAATAAATATACGATCAGATAACACGAAAATAAACGAGGAAATTATGACAGAGAAAGTACTTGATTGATGCACTGGCAGAGTGGAACGTAAATGCGTAGAGAAAAATTGCTAAGTAGGTAGATAGTGAATGAAGATTGAGAAAGAGAAAGGCAGGCAGAGAGAAATATGCATGAAGCGAGGGAGAGAGAGAGACAGGTAGACCTATAAACTGACTGATGGATAGGTATGCAGATAGACGCATAGAACGGCATTCAGATAAAGAGACTGTTGAATAGGGAAGAAATATTTATGTGAATAGATTTACATTGCGTGCGTGAGAGAGGGAGAGAGAGAGAGGGAGAGAGAGAGAGGGAGAGAGGGAGAGAGGAGAGAGAGAGAGGGAGAGAGAGAGAGGGAGAGAGAGAGAGAGAGAGAGAGAGAGAGAGAGAGAGAGAGAGAGAGAGAGAGAGAGAGAGAGAGAGAGAGAGAGAGAGAGAGAGAGAGAGAGAGAGAGAGAGAGAGAGCGAGAGAGAGGGCGCGAGAGAGAGAGAGAGGCAGGAAGGCAGACAGACAGATAGGCAGGAAGGCAGACAGACAGACCGACGGGCAGGTAGACACAAAGAGAGAGAGACAGAGACAGACAGAGAAACAGAGCCTGATAGAGAGACAGACAGACCGACAGACAAAGAGAGAGAGAGAATAAGAAAGAGAGAAAGAATAAGAAAGAGAGAGAGAATAAGAGAGAGAGAGAGAGAGAGAGAGATAGAAAATAAGAGAGAGAGAATAAGAAAGAGAGAGAGAGAGAACAGCAAACGGAAGATTGAAGAGATAAAGGCGACGCGAATGAATCAACATAAACAAGACAGGCAGCTACACATTAAGGCACATAAGATACACAGGATCCGCGTTACAGATCCCGGATTACAAAATTACGTGTTGTTCCCGGTGGCAGAGTGTATTGGAAAAGCGGCCGGGATTTGGGTGTTGGCAAAGCCCTCGGTGATGATGGTGATGGATGGCACGAGGTAAGCGAGCCTGATGATATGTTGGAACTGGTAAGGAAGGATAACGATGTTGGTAGAAGAGGTGCTGGCAGCGGCCGTGTTGCCAGGACTGGTGGTAGCCCTGGCGAGGCGGGGCGGGGGTACGGGGAGGGAGGAAGGGGGAGGGGGCACTGATCGGTGGGGAAAGGGTGGAGGGGGATCTGGTGGGTGGGGAAAGGGGGGGGATCTGGTGGGTGGGGGAAGGGGGGGGGGGGCTCTGGTGGGTGGGGGAAGGGTAGTAAGAAAGAGGGATGGGGAGTGGGGGCTCTGGTGGGTAAGGAAGGGGGAGGGGGGCTCTGGTGGGTTGGGGAATGGGGGGAGGGGGGCTCTGGTGGGTGGGGGAAGGGTAGGTAAGGAAGGGGGAAGTAGGGGCTCTGGTGGGTGGGGAAAGGGGGGGGATCTGGTAGGTGGGGGAAGGGGGAAGGGGGTTCTGGCAGGTGGGGGAAGGGTGGGTAAGGAAGGGGGAGGGGGGGCTGTGGTGGGTGGGGGAAGGGAGGGTAAGGATGGGGGATAGGGGCTCTTGTGGGTAGGGGAAGAGTGAGTGGGGGAAGGGTGGGTAAGGAAGGAGGAGGGGGGCTCTGGTAGGTGGGGGAAGGGAGGGCAAGGAAGGAGGAGGGGGGCTCTGGTGGGTGGGGGAAGGGTGGGCAAGAAAGGGGGATGGGGGG
>NC_091567.1:17045060-17047560 GCF_042767895.1 Penaeus vannamei
AAGAGGAGAGAGATAAAGAGGGAAGATAAAGAGGAAGATAAAGAGGAGATAAAAGGAAGAGATAAAGGAAAGAGATAAGAAGGAGAGAGATAAGAAGGGAGAGATAAAGAGAGGGAGAGAGAGATAAAGAGGGAGAGAGATAAAGAGGAGAGAGAGATAAGAGGAGAGAGAGATAAGAGGAGAGAGAGATAAGAGGAGAGATAAAGAGGGAGAGAGATAAAGGGAAAGTCAAAAGGAAGAAGACAAAGGAAATTATAAAGAGGGAGAGATAAAGAGGGGAGAGAGATAAAGAGGAGAGAGAGATAAAGAGGAGAGAGATAAGAGGAGAGAGATAAAAAGGAAGATAAGAGGAGAGATAAGAGGGAGAGAGATAAAGAGGGAGAGAGATAAAGAGGGAGAGCGAAAGAGCAGAAGCGAAAGGAGAGAGACAGAGCAGGCGAAGAGGAGAGAGATAAAGAGGAGAGATAAAGAGGAGAGAGATAAGAGGAAGATAAAGCAAGAAGCAAAGAAAAGAGGAAGAAGACAGAGCAGGCGAGAAAGAGGAGAGACAGGCAGGCGAAAGAGGAGAGAGACAGAGCGAGCGAAAGAGAGAGACAGAGCGAGAGCGAAGAAAGAGGAAGACAAACGAGAGCAAAAGAAAAAGGAAAGACAAACAAAAACGAAAGGAAAAGCGGCAAAGAGCGAAAAAGAGGAAGACAAACGAAAACGAAGAAAGACAAACGAAACGAAAAAGGAAAATAAACGAAAACAAAAAGAAAAAGAGGAAAGACAAGCGAAAGCGAAAAGAAGAACAAACAAAAGCGAGGAAAGACAAACGGAAACGAAAAGAGGAGAAGACAGAGCAGAGCGAAGAGACAGGCGAAGGCGAAAGGGAGAACAGAGCGAGCGAAAGAGGAGAAGACAAACGAGCGAAGAGAAGACGGCTTGAAGCGAAAAAGAGGAAGACAGAGCGAGAGCGAAAGAGGAGAGAGACAGAGCGAGAGCGAGAAAGAGGGAGAGAGACAGAGCGAGCGAAGAGGAAGACAAGCTGAAGCGAAGGAAGAAGACAGAAGCGAGAGCGAAAGAGAGAAGAGACAGAGCGAGAGCGAAGAAGGAGAGAGACGAGCGAGCGAAAGAGGAAGACAAACGAAGAGCGAAAGAGGAGAGACAGAGCGAGCGAAAGAAGAGAAGACAAACAGGCAAAGAAAAAGGAAGACAGAGCAAACAGAGAAAACAGAAGCAAAGAAGCAAAGAAAAAGGGAAAGACAAACGAAGCAGAAAAGAGGAAGACAGAGCAGAGGCAGAGAAGAACAGGCAAGAAACGAGAAAGAGGAAGACAGAGCAGAAGCGAAGAAAAAGAGGAAGACAGAGCGAGAAAGCGAAGAAGGAAGACAGAGCAGAGGCAGAAAGAAGGGAGAGAGACAGAACGAGAGCGAAAGGAAGACAGAGCGAAGGCGAAAAGGGAGAGAGACAGAACGAAACGAAAGAGGGAGAGACAGAGCAGGCAGGGAGAGAGAGAGCAGGCGAAAGAGGGAGAGAAAGAGGGAGAGAGACAGAGCAGGCAGAGGAAGAGAAAGGAGAGAGAGACAGGCAAAGAGCAAAGAAAGGAAGAAAGAAAGAGCAGAGCGAAGAAGCAGGAAACAGAAAGAGGAAGAAAGAGGAGAAAGAGCAGAGCAGAAACAGAAGCAAAGAAAGAAGCAAAACGAAAAAACAAAAACAAAGGAGAGCAGAAAGAAGCAAACAGAAAAACAAACGAAAGAGGAGCAGAAAGCAAAAAACAGAAAAACAAACAAGAAAAGAGACAAGTAGAAGCAAAGAAGAAACGGAGAGCGAAGAAGGCGAAGAAGCAGAAGCAGAAAGAGAAACAGAAAGAAGGAAGAAAGAAACGAAAACGAAAAACAAACAGGAAACAGAAGCAAACAGAAAGAAAAAAACAAACAAAAGGAAACAAGAAAAACAAAACAGAAGCAAACAAGAAAAGAGCAGAAAAACAGAAGCAAGAAAAACAAACAGCAAGAAAACAGCAAGAAACGAAACAGAAATAAACAGAAAAAGAAACAGAAAAACAAGCAAAGAAAAACAAAACAGAAAGAAACAGAAAAAGCAAACAAAGAAAACAAGCAAAGAAAGAAAGGAAACAGAAAAAAGCAAGAAGCAAACAAGCAAACAAAGAAAAAGAAACAAGAAAAAGCAAAAACAAGAAAAAAACAAACAAAGAAAAACAAAAACAGAAAAGAAACAGAAACAAGCAAACAGAAACAAAGAAAAAACAAGAAACAAAGCAAAAACAAAAAGAAAGAGCAGAAAAGAGCAAACAAGCAAACAGAAAGAAAGACAAGAAAAAGCAAGCAAAGAAAAAGAAACAAGAAAAGAAACAAAAACAAGAAAAACAAACAGAAAAGGAAACAAGAAAAACAAACAAAAAACAAGCAAGAAAAGGAAACAGAAAACAGAAGCAAACAAGAAACAAAGAAAAACAAACAAACAAACAAGAAACAGAAGCAAAGAACAAAGCAGAAAG
>NC_091567.1:17057560-17060060 GCF_042767895.1 Penaeus vannamei
CTCATACTCATACACATACACATACTCATACTCATACACATACTCATACACATACACATACACATACACATACACATACACATACACATACACATACTCATACTCATACTCATACTCATACTCATACTCATACTCATACACATACACATACACATACTCATACTCATACTCATACTCATACTCATACTCATACTCATACTCATACACATACACATACACATACACATACACATACACATATATATACACATACACATACATACATTCTAGCTGCATGTGATATGCAGATTATGTGCCTGTGTGTACTCTCCCTTACTCGTCTATAACGGAGATTTTCATTTAGCCTTTCTTTCTTCATTATATATATATATATATTTTTTTTTCTCCTCTCCACTTCTGTCCCTCCGTTCATCATTCTCTATTCCTCAAACGCATACAGAAAGCTGCTCTGTTTCTCCGAGCGTCGGGATCTCGAGGAGAGAGATGGCTGGATCCATTTCGAAAAGCAAAATCAGCCTTGGCCAAAAAAGGGCGAGGAAGATATTTCGACCTCCAGACCTTCCCATTATAATCAATGAGAATTGCGTCAATGGGACCGAGAGCCTTGAGTGATCCTTTTCACTCACTTTTCATTCAAAGGGAGTACCAGCGGATCTGTTGTTGATAATAGACAGCATCATGTAACTTCATTTATATTCATAGCTTCCTTCCAACAGTATATTCTTTTCATTTCGTTTTCTATATATATATCTCTTCAATCTACACTAGAGTACGAAACAGTAAAAAATAAAGAAAACAAGAAAAAAAACCGGCGGAAAGTCATTACACAGCATCATCTAACAGCCCTCGATACACCTCAAATAATGTGAATAATCATCAAGGTACACTAATTCTAAGTTCACGTATTCTTAGAGACTTCATTTGCATGCTTCTAAGTGTGCTCTCGTTCCAATTCGTGCATGCTTCTCTCCCTCAGTGATAAACAGAAGCAAAAAGATAAAAAGTCCTTCTGATCTGGATATCACTTTCCTGTTCCATGAAAGGCTCCCCCGCTTCTCTCTTGGATTGAATTTATAATCAATTAACAGTTATTGCTTACTGGAATCAAATGCATATTGTCTGGAGGGGAATTTCCTTTTTTTTAATGCTCTTAGTTGATGTTGGAAATAAATTGATGAACACTGGCACAAAATTTGGTTCACTTGATGATAAAGTCTGCTAATGGGAGGTGAACACTTTTACTAAATGTCTAAGATTAGTTCGCTTGGCATTTTCCTTTTCTATTAAAGAATTTATTCGTTATATGATGCCTGACGGTCGAAGGGAAATCCCCCTTTCCCTCTCTCTTACTATCATTCTTGTTTTCTTTTTCTCTGTTTTGTTCTATCTAGCACTCTTGAGCTCTCTATCTCCCCCCTCCCCCCTCTGTCTCGCTCTTCCTCTCTCTCCCCTCTGTCTCTCTCTTCCTCTCTCTCCCCCCTCTCGCTCTTTGTCTCTGTCTGTCTGTTTCTCCCTCTCTCTCTCGCTGGCTCTTCCTCTCTATCTCTCTCTCTTTCTCTGTCTCAGTCAGTCTGTCTGTCTGCCTCCCTCCTTCTCTCTCCTTTTCTCTGTCTGTCTGTCTGTCCCTCTTTCTTAATCCCCATTGCCCCTTTTTTCATCGCCGTCTGCCCCTTTCTTTTTTTTACATTTACTCTCCTGTTTCCGTCTCCCTCTCTGCCCCACGCAAACACTCTTAACGTCTAAACATTTCAGATTTCTAGTCTCCCCAAATTCCAGATTCCAGATTCCAGATTCCAGATAGGAACGGAGCAGGAGATTTACGATTTCTTTCAGTCCAGAATATTAGTTCTTCAACTGTCACGTCTCTGCTTGTCTTCTCTTGCTGGGAGGGAGAGAAGAGAGGGAAGGAGATAGAGAATGAGAGAGGGAAAGAGGGAGGGAAGGAGAGAGGGAAGGAGGGAGGGAATGAGAGATGGAAGGAGGGAGAGAGAGATGCAGAAAGGAGAGAAGAGAGGAGAAAGAGGGATGGAGGGAAGGCAAGGGAAGGTGGGAGAGAGAGAGAAGGGGGGGGGGGAGAAGAGAGAAAGGAAAGGAAACAAAAAGTGAAGGGGAGGAGAGAGAGAGAAAGATAAGGAATAAGATAAGAAGAAGAAAAGAAAAGAAAGTAGGGAGAAAGATAGAAGAAAGGAAGAATGGTAGAGGGAAGAAAAAGAAAAGCTTGGAATAGAAGACGAATAGAAGACAAAGGAAAGCGAGTGAGGTTGACTAGAATGAGGGAAAAGAAGGGAAAGATGAGAGAGAGGAGGAGGAAGGAAGAAACGGTGTGGAGGTGTAGGGGAAAGAGAGAGAGAGAAAGATGGGGGTGGGCGGGGGAGAAGAGAGAGGAGGAGGAAATACGAGAAACAGAGGCAAGAAGAAAGCCTAGAAAAGAAAGAAGAAAGGGACAGAACGAAGAGCAACAAGAACGAAACGAGTACAGGAACGGAGAAGTATTTAGAAA
>NC_091567.1:17065060-17080060 GCF_042767895.1 Penaeus vannamei
ATAGATAGATTTGAACTAACAACCACGAAAAACAAAAGGGCAAACAGGAAAAGAAAACACATACCCTCCATAGAAATCGAGGCAAACAGGCTGAAAACACCAACAAGGGCCAAGAAAAATGGAATGCAATTTGGAACAATCTCAGCGTATCCGTAAAATGTCCCCCGACTTCCCCAAACGACATCAGTTCAGGAACAACAAAACGAATTTAAATGCTCCACAATCCTCTTATCACAATTTCCAAATGTCACCTGGCTGGAGCGGAATTCGGGAGTTTGATAACAGTATCAATCATTTTTTTTACCAGGAGAAATATCAATAAACGCGAACGAATGTGAAAGGGAGAAAAGGTGCGAAGATAAAAGGCGTCAGAAGGTGATCGCAGCCCCGTCTGGGAGTCAAAGGCTGGTCTTGTGCCGCAGGTTTCTGAGACTCGATCAGATTTTTTTTTTCTTTTTTTTTCTTTTTTTTTTTTAGTTCTTCGCACCCAAACCGGTTCCTGGAGTTTCCTTTGATATACACTTACTGTGAGAGTCTATTCGTATATTTGATCTTCTTTCAGTTCTTTCTTCTTTTTTTTCTCATTCTTTTTAATTGCGGTAATAGATATTTTCTCCTTGCTTTTTATATTTTCATTTTCGTTTCCTGTCTGTCTCTCCGTTTCTCTTACTCGTCTCTTTTCATTTCTGTTTACTCCTCAGTCTTCTTTCAATCTTTCGCTCTCGTCTTATTGATTTCTTCAGTATTTCTCTTTTTACGAGTGTATTTATCTTTTTTATTGTCACATTCACATTCCCTCTATCAACAATCATTAACAAAACCCCCACAACATTAACATATCCAAAGACTTTCACTTATCACTTATAATTCTCGAACAATTTACTACATTCGTTATCTCTCACAAATAAACAACAAAAACGTCATTTATTAATAAGAGTGTTAGGACCACTCACAATGTAAATATAGAATACCAGAAAGAAAAATGATGTATTCATTGCACGCGATATCGCTCACAATTTATGTCAGCGGGGAAGCAAATATGAGCGCATGTGGCTTGAGCATGGCGGGAGGGAATGGATATGAGAGAGAAGGAGAGAGAGAAAGGGAGAGAGAGAGAGAGAGAGAGAGAGAGAGAGAGAGAGAGAGAGAGAGAGAGAGAGAGAGAGAGAGAGAGAGAGAGAGAGAGAGAGAGAGGGAGAGGGAGAGGGAGAGAGAGAGAGAGAGAGAGAGAGAGAGAGAGAGAGAGAGAGAGAGAGAGAGAAGGGAGAGAGAGAGAGAGAGAGAGAGAGAGAGAGAGAGAGAGAGAGAGAGAGAGAGAGAGAAAGGAGAGAGAGGAGAGAGGAGAGAAAGGGAGAGAGAGAAGGGAATAAAGCGAGGGGTTGTTGAGCACGCGATATCTCACAATTTATGGGAAAGCAGGAAGAGAAAGATGACGCATAAGATGAGCATAGCGGGAGGGAGATGAGATGAGAGAAAGCTTGAGAGAGGGAGAGAGAGGGGGAGAGAGAGAGGGAGAGAGAGAAAGACAGAGCAGAGAGCAGACAGAGAGAGAGACAGAGAGAGAGACAGAGGACAGAGAGAGACAGAGGGAAGAGAAGACTCTGAGGAACAAGGGTTTCGCTTTCCGCATCTCCCACTGCTAGGGACCCGCGACCAGCGCTCCGAAACCTACAGCACAGTTGACCCAGCACACTTGACCAGGGACCCTGGCCCCTGACCACACCTCTCGCTTGGGGGCGCCTCCCCACGCGCGCCCGCTCAGTAGCGCCCACCTCTTGAGCTTCCTTGCCCACAACAACCGGCACGCGCCACGCTACCTTCCAGCCACCTCCTATCAATAAACAGCTGAACCAGAATAGTGTCTCCATAACCCACCAAATCAGGGCAACACAAAACCCCTGACAACTGGTGGCAGCGGTGGGATACGAACCCACGCCTCCGAAGAGACTGGTGTGGATTTTGTTAGCGATGGCTGGCGTTAAGGCGAGGAGGCACTTCGGCAGGAGCTTCTTTCAGGAACGTTCGGCGTTGTGAAGTTCTTCCACCGCTAGCCACCAGTTGTCAACGTAAGAGTTGGGGGGCGTGGAGGTGGTGGTGAATGAAAGAGGACTTGTAGGCGGTTTATTGAAGTGGAGGTAACGCGGCCCCCGGTATTGACGCGAGGCCGAGGCGCGGCGTGACTCCTGCCCCCTGTAGGCTCCTGGTAGGTCTTGGTCTGCTTCTGGTGCTGTCCCGCTGTCTCTGCCCTGAAGGCAGACGATCCTTATATCCAACGCCTCCCTTGTCCCTGCTGGCGGAGGGTGCCCCCCAAACCCTATTCTTTTTGGGTGTCCAAATTCTTCCGGGCGTGTCGAAGAGCCGGAAGAGAAAGTCTTGGGCTAAGTAAGGAAGTTGCGAGAAGCCAGGAAGTAAGGCAGCTGCAATGCCTAGGTGTGGCTTAACCCATCCGCTTTCCATATAGCTGACATACCAGCTCGGCCACGCATCTGAGGAACAAAGGGTTTCCTTTCCGCTTACGTCTCCACTGCCTAGGGACCCACGACCAGCGCTGGAAACTCTACAGCACGGTTGACCCAGGTCACTTGACCGGGGCCACTGAACCCTGACCACACCTCTCCTTGGGGGCGCTCCCCCACGCAGCGCCGCCTCGGCGCCCCTCTTGGGCTTCCTTGCCCACAACAACCAGCAGCATCGCTACCTTCCAGCCACCTCCTATCAATTAAACAATGAACCTTCAGGCCATAGTGTCTCCATAACCCACCAAATCAGGGCAACACAAAACCCCTGACAACTTGAGACAGAGAGAGGAGACAGAGAGAGAGAGAGAGAGACAGAGAGAGAGAGGGCAGACAGGAACAGAGACAGAGACAGAGACAAGAGAGACAGAGACAGAGAGAGGGTGGGGGAGAGAGAGAGAGAGAGAGAGAGAGAGAGAGAGAGAGAGAGAGAGAGAGAGAGAGAGAGAGAGAGAGAGAGAGAGAGAGAGAGAGGGGGAGGAGAGAGGGAGGGAGGGAGGAGAGAGAGAGAGAGAGAGGGAGGGAGGGAGGGAGGGAGAGGGAGAGAGAAATAGATAGTTAAGATAGAATGGAGATATAAAGAAGAGAGAGAGAAAGAGAGAGAGAGAGAGAGAGAGAGAGAGAGAGGGAGGGAGAGGAAGAGGGAGAGAATAGAAATAGATAGATAAGATGATGGAAAGAGAGAGAGAGAGAGAGGAGAGAGAAAGAGATAGAGGGAAAGAGAGAGAGAGTGCGTGGAGAGAGACTAGAGGGCCATAAATAGATAGATAGATAGATGGATAGATAGATAAATAAAGAGAGAGAGGGAGACAAACAGAGAAAGAGAGAGAGAGAGAGAGAGAGAGAGAGAGAGAGAGAGAGGAGAGAGAGAGCGAGAGAGAGGAGAGAGAGAATGAGAGAGGGAAAGAGAGAGAGAGAGAGAGAGGGAAAAATAGAGAGAGAGGGAGAGACAAAGAGAGGGAGATGAGGTGAGAGAGAATAGAGAGATAAATAAAGAGAGGGAGACAAACAGAGAGAGAGAGAGAGAGCAGAGAGAGAGGAGAGAGAGAGAGGAGAGAGAGAAGGTAGAGAGAGAGAGAGAGAGAGAGAGAGACAGATAGAGAGAGAGAGAGAGAGAGAGAGAGAGAGAGAGAGAGAAGGAAAGAGAAAAAACATGTTAAAAAAACATGAAAGGAAGAGCGAGAAAGAAAGAAGAAACAAATGGTTTAAAAAAGAAAGAAAAAAGAATCTGATTTAAAATGGAACACAGGATTAGTAGCTTTCGAATGACGTCATCAGCGAGCGAATATCAAGCCCTTCATTTTTGGTCTTCATCGCTTTGCCAATTTCCCCTCTCTCTCTCTCTCTCTCTCTCTATATATACCTGTTCTCTTACTTTCTCTATCTAACTATCTCTATCTCATACATACTCATATCTCTCTTTATTTTTAGCTTTCTCTGTCGTTTTTTCCTCATCTACCTCTCTTTGTCTATTGATTTTCTTTCTTTTCTCATCTCTTCCCTCTCTCTATTTTTATCTTTTTGCATGTTTCTCTCTTTCTTTGTCTTTCTCTCTCTGTCTTTCGCTCTTTTTTCTCTCTCTCCCTTTCTGTTTGTCTCTCTTTCTCGCTTTCCTTTTTTATTGTCTGATTGCTTCTCCTACTCTAGTTATCTAAATTATCTTTACTCCATATGTCCTCTCTATATCTTTCTCTTCTAATCAATTTACTCAAATCATCTTCCTCTCTCTCTCTCCTATTCCTCTCCATTCCCCTGTTCTGTCCAATGCACCTTTACTTTGTATCTTTCCCTCCCACTTCTTTCGCGAGAAAAATAATTGTAAATCAAAATGTAAGTTATCATGCACTTCGCATTTTATTGGTGATATCTTCATTTCCCTCTCTCTCTCGCTTTCTATTCTCTGCCTGTTGTTATTTTGTTTTCTCGTTTTTCTTATTATTGATTTTATAATTGTTATTGTTTTTATGATTGTCGTCGTTATTATATTCATTATCATTATTGTTATTGTTATGAAAGGAAAAAAAAAACAACAAAAAACAAACTCTAGTGTGTTGTTGCAGCGGTAGTAAAAACTACAATGCATATATTTTTTTAGTTGTTATCATTATTGTTAACGCTACTATTATCCTCATCACCATCATCGTTATTATTATTAGTATCATCATTATTGTTTCAATTAGTACTACCATCATTAATATTATTGTTATTATTATCTTGCCATTATTATCATTATAATTTTCATGATTATTACATCGCTATTGCCATTATTATTACATCGCTATTGTCATTATTATCATTATTTACATTTTGACAATCAAAATCGCTGCGGTAAGTTTTGTGAAGCGATTTATCTTGGCTCTTTCTTTTATCCTTCACTTGCTTATCTTATCGCTGCAATTATCGTTATGATATTTATTGTCGTTCTTTCTTCTCTCTTCATTTTCTATTACTTCCCTTTTCCCCGCCCTCCCCCTCTATATAAACATATGTCAGAGTAAAAAAGAATTGTAAAAGAGGGAGAGAAAGAGTTATTTGTCAAGGGTAAAATAAACACGACAACCATTGTAAATCCAACAAATTGAAAATAGAATACATGTTTGCTTTGCTAAGAACGTTCGTTGGTGGCGCGATTTAGTTCGGCCACTGGAATAGGCTTGCTTCTTTGCATTCCTTCCCGGCGCCATGATTGACCGTGGTTGAATGTAATATTTTCCTATGTTAGGTCACCTGGATTCGGATATTTGCTCTGATCCTACGCCTTAAAAAAGGTCGTTAGAATTAATGATGCCTAAGATTCGTAAGAAAACCTCGATGTTATTAGCATTAAAGAACTCCATAAAAAGGAGTCTATAACACTGCACACCCTCTTCCCGCGCTCGTGTTCGTCCGATTCCGTGACACCGTAAAAATAGAGAAAAACTTCATATCGCGGTGATTTTAGAAGTCTTGTCATATGTACTTTAACGGACTCAGAAGCGTGTGTGTGTTTATGTACACTGTGTATGTACGTACGTGTGTGTTTGGTATGCTATCGCTGACATATATTAGATCGATATATAATAGTCAGACACGAGCCAGCAACGAGACGCATACATCAGAACGCGGACAAGATGGCGGAGGGCGGCCGCGTTCAACTGTCATGTTGTTGACTTGTTGAACGGCCTTTTTGTCTTCATGAAGAGTATGAAGAAAAAGGAAAAGGTTGGGATAGAGAGAAAGAAAAAGAAGTTGTATCTGATAAGCGGAAAAGATTTAATGCGAGAAAAGATATTATATGTATGGCTAACAAAGTTGGCTGATATCTAAAACTCTTGTTCAGTATAATGCTTTCATCATTTGTTTAGTCACTATTGTTGTTGCTGTTCTTATTATTATCATTATCGTTATCGTGGTTATTACTTTGATTATGATTATGATCGTTATTAAAATTATTGTAATTATTACCTTCTACAAAGACGGAGAGAAAAAGACGAGAGAGAGAGAGGAGAGAGTTGGAAGAAAAGGAGAAGAGATGCTGAATTTGACAGCAAGCAGGGTAATGATGTTGTCACATTTGCGGTTCGAGTGTGATGTAGTGTGGCAGGTGCGGTCGGCGTGACAAGCGTGACAGGCAATGTGACGTCGGCTACTTAACTTCTGATTTGGCAAAGGGGAAGTCCAACATCTTCACCCTCTCAACCCAGCTCTACCCTCTCACCCACTTTCACCTCCTGCCCCGTATGCCCTCCCCAGACCCCCTCCCGCCTCGCCCTCCTCACGCCCACTAAACCCTCCCGCCACCCCCCCCCCCTAGCCTCCCTTCTGTTGCCCATGCCTCAGAGCCCCTACCCCCCCAACCTCCTTTCTCTGTGCCCTGCTCCTTCTGCTCCCTCCTTCACCTTCTAACCCCTCCCCCCTCACACACCCTCACACCCCCTACCTCCCAGGCCGTTCGCATTCGCGGATATCCAACCGGATTGATTCGCGAACGCCTGGCACTGCGCCGCCGGGTTCACTTCGGACGTGATGTTCGTAATTCAGAGGTGATATGTAAACAATATACATACATACATATATTCATATATATATATATATATATATATATATATATATATATATATATACACACACACACACACACATATATGTATATATATATATATATATATATATATATATATATATATATATATATATATGTATATATATAAATAAACACATGTATAGTGTGTGTGCATATAATGTGCTGTGTGTGTGTGTGTGTGTGTGTGTGTGTGTGTGTGTGTGTGTGTGTGTGTGTGTGTGTGTGTGTATAATGTGTGTATATATAATAATATGTGTGTATGTGTGTGTGTGTTTATGTATGTATATGTGTGTGTGTGTTTATATATACATACATATATATATATATATATATATATATATATATATATATATATATATATATATATATATATATATTTATATATATATACATATGTATATGTATGTGTGTTTGTGCGTGTGTCATACCGAGAGAGAGAGGTCGAGAGGTCAATTGGGAGGAGGGGCAAAAAGAGGGGAGATGATAAGGAACAGAAGACGGCGACCGAAGTAAAAGAAAGAGGAAAGAGAGAAGGAAGAAGGGAGGAGGAAGGAGAGGACAAGCGATCAGGGAGGGGAGGGGCTGGTCGGAAGAGAAGTTCATGCCAATGTTCATGTCAACAGAACATTCATCGTGTTCTTGGTCGAGGCGAACCCAGTCCGTGTTCTAGACTGTTTCTCTGTTCATGTGTTCATCGCCGCGACCTCTTGTGTTCGCCTGCGTAGGAGCCCGGGGGAAGGGGGGAGGGGGGAGGGGGGGGTGTTCTCCTTGTCTTGTTTTCTTATTGTTCTTATTATAATTATGATCGTTACAGTTATAAATGTTGATATTATATTTGATATAAGTATTATCATTATTTATTTTGCTAATGTTATTGTTTTCATTAATGTTATTCGCATTGTTATTATCTATATTGTTATCATTGTCATTGTTATCATTATCAGTATCATTATCACCATTATCAACATTATTGTTTTTATCATTAATGTTATTATTAATCTCGTTATTATTGCTATTATTATCATTATTATTATCATTATCACCATCATTATTATTATTGGTATTATTATTATTATCATTATTATTACTGTCATCATCATTATCATTATCATTATCATTATCATCATTATTATTTTTACTATCATTATCATTTCATCATTATCCTGATTATTATGTTATTATCATTACCATCATCATCCTCATGATTATTATATCTACTATTGTTATTACTAATATTACCATCATTATCATAATGACTACTGCTACTACTATTGTCATTATCATTAATTGTTATCATTATTATCATAACTACTATTGTCATTATTATATATTTCATTGCTCTCATATGAATTACTGTTATAGCTACTGTCATTATCATGATCTTGATCATTATTACCGTCATTACTATCATCATTGTTGTTTTAATCATCACCATTATCAATTTTATCTTTCTTTTAATCTTTTGTATATATTGTAATCATCGTTATTACATTGTTATCATTATCGTTATATATTATTATTATCCCTATTATAATTATCATTATTGTTATTATCATTATTGCTATTATTATTGTTTTCTTATCATTTTCATCATTATTATTTCTATTTTTATGATCATCATCATCATCAACATTATTGTTATGATCATCGCTATTATTCTCACTATCAATATTATCATTATTATTATTATTATTATTATAATTGTTATTATTATTATTATCATTACTACTATTATCATTATCATTATTATTGTCACTATCAACATAATTTTCATTATTATCATTATTATTATTATTATTATCATTATTATTATCATCATTATTGTTATTATTATGATTAGTAATAGTAGTAGTATCATCCTTATTAGTGCTATTATTACCATTCTTATTACAACTATCATTATCTTTTTATCACCATTATTCTTATTATCGTCATTATTTTCATTATCATTGTTGTTGTTGCTGTCGTTATTTTTTGGCATTTTTATTCGAAAGTAAAAATACTGCCAGCGGCGCCGACGCGTGACTTCCACGCTCGGCGTCGTGGGGCTCGAACCCACGGCCGCTGGCGCCGAGTCGGAGGAGGAACCTCTGGGCGACGGTGGTGGGGTAAGTATGTCAGGGAAATAGGGAGTATTTCAAGAACTTACTTTTCTCCATTATTATTTTCACATTTGTTATTAGTGTTATTTATTGTTTTTATCAAAATTATTATTGTTATTATTATTTTATTTTTTCTTAACACCGTTATTATTATTCTCATCATTACTATCATTATTAATAATGATAGTAATGTAATCATTATCACGATCGTTGTTTTTATTATCATCACCGTTGTAATTGTTACTATTATTATCATTATATTTTTCATATCATCATTATCATTAGTATTGTCATTTTCATTATCATCATCGTTATAATCATGAGCATTATCATAATTATCATTACTAATATCATCATTGTTATCATTTTACATTTTTTTAAAATATCATCATCCTTCTTCATCATTATGTTGAAATTATCATTATCATTATTATCATTACTTCTATATTCATAATCGATTATCATTATCATTACTATCATTATGAATATCATTGTTATTATCGATATCATCATCATCATCACCATCGGCATAATCGTCATCATCATCATCATTACCATAATTATCAACAATAAATGAAAATGATAGTAAAGATAATGATACTGATCATAATAATGATAATAATAATAATAATGATAATAATAATAATAATAATAATAATAATAATAATAATAATAATAATAATAATAATAATAATAGTAATAATAATAATAGTAATGATAATGATTATTATGATAATGATAATAAGGATAAAAATGATAATAATCATTATTATTGTCTTTTCTATCTTAATCGTTTTCATTTTCCTCGTAATTATTCATTACACTATTATCATCTATGCTATCAATTTCATTGTGAATATCATTATTATTTGTATTATCATTATTATTATCATCATTGTAATTATTATTGTTATTATTATTATTATTGTTATTATCATTATTATTATTATTATTATTATTATTATTATTATTATTATTATTATTATTATCATTATCACTATCGTCACCATTATCATCATCATTATCATTTTTATCATTATCATTGCCATTATCATTATTGTTATTGTTATTATCATAATTTTCCTTATTATCATTGTTATTACCATCACTGATAATGGTATTACTAATCTTGTTATTTTTATCATTATCATCATTATTGTTATGATTTTTGCTGCTATAATCAGTACCATTATTATTGTTGCTATTTTTACATTATCATAATATCTCTAAAATTGTTATTTTTGTTATGATAATTATTATCACTAGCAATTATCATAATTATTATTATCATTATTATTATCATTATTATTATCATTAATATTATTATTATTATTATTGTCAATATTATTGTTGTTTGTACTATTATTATCATCATTATCATTATAACTATCATTATCATTATCACTATTATTGTTTTTATCATTATTGTTGTTGTTGTTATTACAATCATTATCTTTGGTATCATTACTGGTGTTCTTTTTATTATCATTATTATTTTCCCCGTCGGTGTTATTATCATTATCGTCATCCTCATTATTATAATTATTATTGTAGTTCTCACTTTTTTCATAATCGTCATTGTTATTACAGCTATCATTATTATATTCAGTATTAATACTAACATTATTATAAGTATGAATAAAATCATTTTTATTTTCATATATAATTATTGTTATCATTATCATTATCATTGTTGTAATGGCCAAGTTGTCCTTTTTCGGCAAAATATTACTTGAAATATTGAGGAAGTATGTTCTATGGTATTCTGGCATTGCTGTGGTTCTATTTTTGTCATTCACCAAGGAATAATGGTTTATTTCCTGTCAGCTAAAACCTTCATTAATGGTAATGAAAGTTTTAGCTGACTGCAAGTCTTTTACTTAGAGCAGTGCAGGCACGATGATGGGATGTTGATAAAGATGATGGTGGTCATCATCGTCGTCGTCGTCGTCATCGTCATCATCATAATCAGAGTAGGAAGACATAGAGGAGGAGGAGAAGTGGAGTGGAAGAAAGTGAGAAGGCATAGAGGAGGGTGGTGAAGGAGTAAGGAGGAGACAGAAGTGAAGAAAGGAAAGGAGAAAGAGAAGAAAGAGGAGTAAAAAAGAGAGAAAAAGTAAATACTCAGAGAAGGAGGGGGGGCTGACAGCTTGGCGGGAGGGGGCGGTGCGTGATAGAGCTGTTTGTCCGAGGCCGAGAGAGCAGTTATACACGTGTCTATATTTATATGTTTGATAAGAAAGTGTGTTTTTGTCTCTCAGTAAATGGTCAGTGAAAATGAGGGAGGGGAGGAGAGCATAGTGGGGAGGGAGGGAGGGGCTTACATTGGGGGAAGAAAAGAGACAGAAAAGGTGCATGGTGTGAAGAGAGGAGGTGGATATGCTACGGAGAGGTGAGAGATGCTAGAGAGAGAGAGAGAGAGAGAGGAGAGAGAGAGAGAGAGAGAGAGAGAGAGAGAGAGAGAGAGAGAGAGAGAGAGAGAGAGAGAGGGGTGGAGGAGAATATAGAAGGAATAAGGAGAGAGAGGGGGGGTGGGAGAAGAGAGGAGAGGTATGTTTGCATTAAGGGAGTGAACAAAGAGAGAGTGAGAGAAGAAGGTTAAGGGAGGAGAAGGTCAAGCATTTAACAACGTATGTGGGAGAAAGAAAATGAGAGGAAAGGAAAAAGGAGGCGAAACTAGAAGAGAGTTAGCTGAAGATTTGAAGGAAGTTTGGAAGAGAGAAGGGAGATTGCAGGGGAGAAAAGGGGAAAAGTACACAAAAGTGAAGGAGGCAGATATTACGGTTTGTTTACAGTGATCAGCTGATCGCCCGCCTATGGCCTGACGAATACGTGTTGATGACATGTTAGTACAAATGACACGTGGTTGAGTGTCTTTGTGTATGTCTCTGTTTGGGTGAATTGCGGTCTGTGAGAGTGGAGAGCGCGCATGCAAGTCTGTGAGTGTGTCCTTGTGTGGGTTGGGCGTGTTTGGGTGTCCTTACTGAAATATGTATGCATATTATTGTACATGTGCATGTATAAAGTGCTGTATGAATATTTGCTTTGTGTAAGAACAACAAAAGTTCGCATCTAAATGCAAATACTTTTTTTTTACACATACAAAGGTACTTACATACGTGAATGGCAAACATGATAAATTTTAGATGGAATTCGAAAGGAGCAGACAGCGGAGGGTGGGTGCAAAACTGAAAGTAGAAGGAGGAACAGGAGGAGAAAAAAGAAAGGAAGAGGGAGAAGTAAACAGGAAGAATAAGACGATGATATTGCTCCGGGAGACGAAGATAAAGGTGTAGAAGTAAAAGAAAAACAAACTTTTAGAGAGACGAAAGAAAAAAAAAAAAAGAATAAAAAAAAAAAAAACCGACAAACAACCAGTTATACAGAATTAATGATTTTCAAGAGGTCAGAAAGAAGAGGAGAGAGAGAGAAAAAGAAAAGAAATCTAAATTGAAAATGATGATTTAATTAACTCTAATAATTTCAGCCAGGTATGTGTCCAACCTTTTTCTCTCTCATGAAATATTATGTTTGCTTTTGATAACATCTTTAACAGAATTCTAAATCCTGGCATCTCTTGACAGAAAAAAGACACGCTATTATTGGGTCGAAACGTGTGTGTCTGTTTGTGTTTGCATAAGAAAGGCCTTTATGTTAATGAAGGCATCAAAGAAAGAGAACGATGGAGAGGGAAAGAGACAGATAGATAGTTTGACTGATAGATAGAAAGATAGGCAGAATGATAGCTAAATGGAGAGAGAGAGAGAGAAAGATAGAGAGTTGGAGAGAGAGGGAGAGAGAGGGAGAGAGAGGGAGAGAGAGGGAGAGAGAGAGAGAGAGAGAGAGAGAGAGAGAGAGAACGAGAAAGAAAGAGAGAAAGTTAGAGAGAGAAAGAGAGAGAGAGAGAGAGAGAGAGGGAGAGAGAGAGAGAGAGAGAGAGAGAGACGAGAGAGAGAAAGAGAGAGAGAGAGAGAGAGAGAGAGAGAGAGAGAGAGAGAGAGAGAGAGAGAGAGAGGGAGAGGGAGAGAGAGAGGAGAAAGGAGAGACACTGATAGACCAAGAGACATACTGACAGATAATAAACATACAGACACAAACACACAAACAGCCATAGAAAAAATCCCCTTTGCTCGCCCTCCTCCCGGCTAACGAGGTCAAATCACAGCCATGGAAAAGAAGGACGATGTCAAAACTCAAACCGATTTTCCAGCATTTGCAACAAGGCAACATAGACCACTAAAAATAACAAGACGCGAACGACATATATGAAATGTATTGCGGATCATGAGTATAATAATGAACGGAAATGAATAAAGTCATATAACAGAGTATAGCGACATACGGATGATCATACCAGCGCGGAAATAGTAAACAAACGTTATTTACGGATGGTATAGTGAAATACGAGTGAATGGAAAGAGTATAATAGAATATAACGGCTTATGATTGGATGTAAAAGAAACATAATGTGGATGGAATGGTCTCCGCCTCAAGTGAGTGCGAATGGGGCGGCGGCACGCGACGCCCGCGACGACAGCGCCATCTGCGACACGTGGCACGAACTGCGTTTCTACGACACCCAGAAAAAACTTTTTTTTTTTTTTTGGGGGGGGGGGTATGGGAGGGCGGGGAGGGGGTTCTCTCGCCGTCTTTCGCTTTAGAATTATGTGAGTGTCCCGTCTTTCCTCTCTTTTACATGCTTTCTTTTCCTTTCTCCCGTTTTTTTTCTGTTTTCATTTCTTTCTTTCTCATCTATCTTCTTCCTCCCCCATCTCTCATATTCCTCACTCTTCACTGACTTTTTCTTCCTCCCTCCGCTTCATCCCCTCCTCCTTCCATCTTATTCCCTTCTCCTTCCACTCCTACTCCTACCTTTCTTCTATCCTTTCCTACTCTTCCTCTCTCTTCCCTCTCTTTCTCTCCCTTTTCTCTTTTCTCCCTCTCCTCTTTTCTCGATCTCTCTCTCAGTTGTCTCTCCCGCTTCTTCTTCTTCCCTCTCTTTATCTCCCTTTCTCTCATTCTCCCTCTCTTTCTCTCCCTCTTCTCTTTCTCCCTCTCCTCTATTCTCGATCTCTCTCCAGCTGTCTCCCGCCCCTCCTTCGCTCTCTTTCTTTCCCTCTCCTTTTTTCTCCCTCTCTCTCCCGCCCTTCCTTCTTTCCACTCTTTCTCTCCCTCTCCACTTTTCTCCCTCTCTCTCCAGCTATCTCTCCCGCCCTTGTTTTCTCTCTTTCTCTCCCTCTCCTCTTTTCTCCCTCTCCCTCCAGCCGTCTCTCCCGCCCTCGCTGGCAACTCAACTCCTCCGTTTCAACTGCAGTAGTTTTGGCCGCAAGATTTATGCAAGGCGGAGTGAATTGCTGACAGGTTCATCACGATTCTTGAAACCAATGTGCCGATTCTTTTTTTTTCTTTTTTGCCTTTTTTACCTTTTTTTCATTTTGAGAGTTATCTATCAGTGTGGTGGAGAAGGGGAGATACTATGTACATATTTTAGAGTGCTGAATTTATCGTCTCTTTCGTTTTAGGTGCGCGGATGTGCGTTGATATATATTTTTATACTTAGATTTGATGTCATGTATGTTTCTTTATTGCTGTGATATTTACGAAAGGGCGATAGTTGATCAGTCATCGTGACGTCACATAAAAAGAAAGCTTTGACGTCACGAGCCAAAAAAAGAAGAAAAAAAGGAGGCTATGACGTCACTGTCGTACGATAGTTTAACAAGCTAAAGACGAACTTCGGGGAAATGGCTTCCAGACGTACGATGACTGCCTCGTATTAACCTAATTACCTAACCTTATTATGATGGCCCGGCGAGGGTGGCCGCAGGGAAGCAAAAATTCTTGCCGGGGTTTCTGCGTCTCGTAAAGTAACCGGAGAACGACATTTTCTCGTCCATTTGCACGATTTTATAGCGCGTGCGCGTGATCGTGCGTGCGTGCGTGCGTTTTAATTTTTGACCTAATCCTTCTGTACTTCTTTATTAGCGATAGTTAAGGAGTTCCATCTGCTTTTCCGTTTGGTATTTTGTAAGAGCTGAGACAACAAACTTGAATTGAACTTTGTATCAAGCCTTCTTCCGTTGCCGTCGCGTTTGAACGCAATAGGATTAGAAAATGAGGAGGAGGAGGAGGAGGAAGAGGAAGAGGAGGAGAAAGAGGAAGAGGAGGAGAAGGAGGAAGAGAAAGATGAGGAGGAGGAGCGGGAAGAAGAAGATTAAGAAGAAGAAGAGGAAGGGGAAGAGGAGAAGGAAAAGAAAGAAAAAAAAGATGAAATAGAAGAAGATGAAAAGAAAGAGGAAGAGGAGGAAAAGGAAGAAGA